>NC_133620.1:199909357-200145702 GCF_048593235.1 Sminthopsis crassicaudata | reverse complement strand
CATTAGTTTTATTTATACAAAACATTTTACATTTAATATAATAAAAATAAATAATATAAAAAGAGGTAGAAAGGGACAGTGGGAAGAGGACAAGATAGATTTTTGTTTGAAAAGAAAAAAATTAATTTAAATAAATAAAAATAAATTCTTGCTGATTGATTGATTGATATATCCAACACATTATGAAAGGCCCATGGCCAAACTGATGGAGAGCTGGACTTGGAATCAATAAGACCTGAATTCAAGTATGCCTCTGAAATGTTCTGGTTGTGGATAAGTGATTTAGCCTCTCAGTGTACTCAGGTAATTTTCTAAGATACCTATAAACCTATATCAGAGGAAAAAATTTCCACAATGGTATTTTCCTAACCAAAGAACTCACAGGTCTAAACTAAACAATAAGATCATAGATTAAAAGGATCAAAACTCAGATTGTGGCTAATATAGAAGCTGAGAAAGCTACAAGATCATAGGTTTTATAATATGAAGAGAGCATAAAATTCAAGTAATCCAATTGCAGATGCCCCCTATCACTTTTTAGTACAAAAGGAAATTGAGGTGCAAGGAGATAAGGCTTCTCCCCACAGATTCAGTGCCTTTTCATTCCCCTCTTCACTGCCTGCTTCCTAGTTTTATTTTAAAGATACCTGCAAACCTCTTTCTCAAGGTCCAAGGTAGGTCAACACCTAGGGATTTGGCCTTTAGCAATGGTTCTTATATTCTGCACTGAAGACTCCTAGTTAACAACCAATTCTTTTCAACCCTGTTAAGGAAATGCCATTATACCAGTACTGAGGCATTCTTTCATATTGGCAACTTATCATGACCTGAATGAAAATCTCTGTTAAAAGCACAAGAGCATCCTTGTCAGAAATGAAGAGTAGAAAGTATTACAAGGCATACATTATTCATTAGAAATAAAAGTGTGAGAGGACATTCAGATTAAGAACATTGTCAAATCTATTTAAGAGCTTTAAAAGAAAATTCACTGAAGTGGAAACCTTAGTCAACAATTCATGTGAAAATTAATCAACTGTTAAAAAAAACAACTTGATATCAGTAAATTATAAACTCAATAATTCATACTTCAGTTGTCTTGGAACCTAATCACTCTTGGAAATATGATTAATCTCCAGTTATATTAACCAAGTATGCAAATTGAAAATAAAAGTAACCTTTGTGGTGTAGTTAATTAAATTATCCTGTTTACTTTGGATTAGCCAATAATTTTAACATCTACTATTACCTCTCAGTATTCATAGATTTGAGTTAGAAGAGATCTTAGAGAGGATTTAGTCTAACTCCATTTTACAAATGAGGAAACTGATACCCAAAGATTTACCCATATAGTGTTGTCACATAGCAATATTAAAGCACCAAAAGTATGATATCATTCAAGATTTCAGGAATTACAGAAAGATTTATTGCATGTTTCTTCTCATGTTTCTATTCACTTTCAGGTCACATTCTTACTGAGTAAGAATGACAAGTGAATGAAATTTAATAATAAAAGGTTACATTGTTGTCCAAAGATATGTTACCCAACCTTCTGCAGAAATGACCACAGATGCTGTGACTAACCAAGTGATATATTTGCACATTGTATAATACACTGCTTTCTAAAGTGATGATATGAATCAATTTAAAATGACAACTAAATCCAATTTTACTTTATTTTATTTAAAAGATCTATGGGAAATAGGGTATTCAGGGTAGGAAAATGAACTGTGGAGCTTTGAGAAAACAGCTGAAAGACTTCCAGGAGGAGCATACATCAAAGCCAAAAAGTAGAAAGAATTAGAGGAAGAATAATTGGAAATTTTTGTACCTGGAGCAAATATTGCAAATAGCATCTTCAGAAAAATGGACATAAAAATCACTCTCGTGGGGGCAAGGGAGAAAGGAAAGCATAACTAATGTCCCTGAATCCAAGACATAAAGAGGCTACTTTGGGGAGAAAGTCCACTCCTACTCTCCTAGGAATAGGCCCATCTGATAGTTTCCTATTTGAGCAAATTATTCTTAATGCTAAGTTGCTAAAGTCCATTTTTAAAATCATATTTGGCTTCTGAGGAGACTGGAACTGGGAGAGGATATATATATATATAAAGTATATACCGACACCTTCATTTTATATATATATATATATATATATATATATATATATATATATATATATATATATATATATATATATATGTATATATGTACTGAGTTTCCTTCCAAAGAGGACAAAGAAAGTTGCTCAAGATCCCAAGGGAAAGCTTATCTGACTCATTGACACAGAAGCTGAGAAAAGGTGAAGTGGAATGGAGCTCAAATTTCAAAGGCTAATATAGGTTATTAGAATTGTAAGAGACTGAAAATCACTTTATCTAACTCCTTATCTTACAGAGGACCAGGTCTTATGATTTCAGATCTAGGCTTTATTAGGTAGTTGTTGAAATTTAGCCTTTCATGGGCCCAAAGACATGAGCTCTTCCAGAATGATATATCCAAATCTCAGAGCTCCTGCTCTCAGGGAGGAAGTCCATTCCAAGTGCTATCTAGGTCTCTCTGTCTGTCTGGATTTGCCTCTGGGAGCTGATGGATAGAAGCAAAGCTTATTACTGAGCTTCCTGTTTTCCCTAAAGGTCACTGCTGCCAGATGAGCCTTTGAAAAAAGTTCTATTGTTGCTATTGAAGGGATCAGCTCCTTGGACCAGAGTCAGAACTTCCTCCTACCCTCCAGACACTACCCTCTTCATTGCCTTCTCCATCCCCCATTTCCTGAATTCTGAGCAGAAGTTATAGTCAAATGTCTCAGCCAGATGGGGTAGAAGTCTGACTCTTGTCCCCAAGAACCCACCTATTACCAGTTCCATCTTGTTCAACTTTCCTTAGGGAAATACAAGAGTTGTCATTGCATTTCATATTTTTCTGTTCTAGGGCAAATTTTCCTTCCTTCTCTAAGAAAATTCTGTAGCCTTTCCATAGTTATTGTTCCTTGGAAAAGAATGGAAAAACCCTGGGAGAGGACCTATGGAAAGCCTCCCTTGTAACTAAAGGGGATTGCGTCTTGTGTGTTTGAACCTATCAGAAAGTAGATGGAGTTGCCAACAAAGATTATACATTGTCACTGAGATGAATAGGTATCTTCTCTGTAACTTATGGTCTTAGAGACTTATCAATAGCTTTGAGAGGATGGATGACTTGCTCAGGATCACACAATTAGGATGTATCAGAAGCTGCACTTTAATCCATAACTTCCTGAGTCCAGGACCCTTTCTCTGACATGACATTGCCCCTCAAGAAAGGGAGGAAGGCATTTTGGTACCAAGAATCAACTTGAGCAAAGACAACTACTGTTGTAGACAGGTTGGGTGCAGTTATACAGTTCAATTGAAAGTAGAACAAGTAGAGACTGGTAGATCTCCAAGATGGAGGTAACTGCCATAAACCCTTATCTGTGATTTTTCATAGTGTCCCTCTCCTTAGTTTAAGGGAATTGCTGTGCATTGGAATGGGAAGGACAGAAGGAGGAAGAGGAGGAGAAGGAGGAGGAGGAGGAGGAGGAGGAAGAGGAGGAAGAGAAGGAGGAGGAGGAGGAAAAGAAAAGTGAAAGAAGAAGAAGAAGAAGAAGAAGAAGAAGAAGAAGAAGAAGAAGAAGAAGAAGAAGAAGAAGAAGAAGAAGAAGAAGAAGAAGAAGAAGAAGAAGAAGAAGAAGAAGAAAAGGAGAGAGAAAGAGGGAAGGAAGGAAGGAAGAAAGGAAGGAAGGAAGGAAGGAAGGAAGGAAGGAAGGAAGGAAGGAAGGAAGGAAGGAAGTGAAGGAAGGAAGGAGGGGGGAGGGAGAAAAGAGATACAAGTAATTCTCTTGAAGAAAGATTTTGAGGTTATAAAAAAGTTAAAAATGTCCCTAAGCTTAAGGCAGCTAGATCCAGTGAATAGAAGGCTGGACTTGGAATCAGAAAGTGCTTACTTCAAATCCAACCTCAGACACTAACTCTGTGAGCTTGGGCAAATCACTTAATCAAATGTTTTGGTATTTACCTTCCTCAGTAACACCTATATTTGAGAGCTGCTATGAGTTTGAAATGTTATAAAATAAGCACAACACTGCAAAATGCTGTCTACTCTTAAGTATTATATAAATGATACCTATCATTATTACTATTTAACGCTTGCAGTAGTGAAAAATTATGGGAAGTTAGGATTATACTTTACAACTGACTGCATGAATCCCTTGCAACAGTGAAAATCTTGGTCTGTGCACAAGCAAATTCAGGGAGCATAATTGAAAAGTTCAATTTAAAATAGCATCTGATCGATCAGACCACACATAATATATGTTTCAGCTTTGGATACTACATTTTAATAAGGACTGACAAACCATAAAACTTCCAGAGAAAGGCCAACAAACATTATGGAAGATTGGAAGCTGTGTCATAAAAAGACCAGTTGAAGGAACTAGAAATGTTTAGGCTATATAAGGAGGGTCACAACAACTATTCCTTCCCTCTCATCCCCTCCCTCCCTCCCTCCCTCCCTCCCTTCCTCCCTTCCTCCCTCCCTCCCTCCCTCCTTCCCTCCCTCCTTCCCTCCTTCCTTCCTTCCTTCCTTCCTTCCTTCCTTCCTTCCTTCCTTCCTTCCTTCCTTCCTTCCTTCCTTCCTTCCTTCCTTCCTTCCTTCCTTCCTTCTTTCCTTCCTTCCCTCCCTCCTTCTTTCCTTCCTTCCTTCCTTCCTTCCTTCCTTCCTTCCTTCCTTCCTTCCTTCCTTCCTTCCTTCCTTCCTTCCTTCCTTCCTTCCTTCCTTCCTTCCTTCCTTCCTTCCTTCCCTCCTTCCTTCCTTCCTTCCTTCCTGGATGATTTTGAAGCTCCAACATGCTTCAAAAATTCCAAAATGCTGAAGAAATGGTAGTTAATGGTAGTTAATAATATATAATGATATTAGTGTTGGTGACTTGTAAAGTAGAAAATTTTTTTTAAGACCTTCTGGCTCCTCACTTGCCATTTCATGCTCATTAACTATTTTGAAGAAAAATACTATGCTTTCAATCTTGTCCCACATACCTTTAAGGGAGGACTGTACAGCTGGTTGGACTGGATGAACTGTGCTTTAGTTTTGCCATCTGAAAAAAAAAAAAAGAGATATTACTAATAAATGAGTCCATCACAGTTGGAAACGGAAAATGCAATGTAAGTGCTAAAGAACTATCATAATACATTAAAAATAAAGAACTCGTTTTTATGCAAGCTAAGTAGACAAACTCAAGAACATAGAATAAAAAATTTATTGTTAATGAGCTGACCATATTTGCCTTTCTGTTTATATTTATCCGACTGAAAAGAAAGGAGTTCAGCTTATGCACTGAAGGAAATTTTCATTTCCGGAGATTCAATGCAGCATTTGAGCAAATGAAATAGAATTAACTACAAATGGAATGATATAATCAGTTTTCAGTGATGGGCTGAAAGGGTAAAGAATAATGAAGAGGCAAGCTTATAAGCAGATTCCTTAATAATGTTTTTCTTAGATGAATGTGAAAGAAAAGATACTTTGTCCATTTTGGGAGACAGACTGCACCTGAGGGTATTTACCGTTCCTTCAGTGTACAGGCATGAAGTTTATTACCAATAAGAAAGGTTACATATCTGTGCCTCTACCTAGGAAAGCAACATGATTTCAAGTTAGATTTCTTTCATGATTTGGCATTTTTATTCCACCTTTCATCCAAACTGTAAAATTCAATTGTCAGAGACTGAAACATCTCTTTAGAATCAAATAAGACTGTCCATTTGTGCCATCAAGCCATATAATACCTTCCAATTACTGAAACCCAATCTTCTTATTTGTGAATTTCATGGAAAGCCAAATTCATCTTTTAAGATAAAGGCTGAGAATTTGATCACTTCACAGAGATGCTCCGAAACCATATTTGAATCCTAGGTCCCAAGTGAAGAGATGAGTTGTATTTTGTCTGAAGGGACCTTTGGGGAGAAAAATGACCTCGTTTTATTTTTCAAGCAAAAGTTCTCTAAACCTGAGAGTGGGGAAAGGTAACTGCAGTAAGGGAGTAGTGATATTACTAGTGGTAGTAATATGATGTAGAAGTAATTACCAAAAATCACAGTTGAGAGGTGCTAATAGCTGCAAATAACACATCTGAAAGCTCTTCTTAATGGAAGATATGCTGGCTGTCTTTGACCTGATCTTTTATTCTTTGGTATATAGCACATGTACTCTGCTAATTATAAAAGACTAAAATGAAATTCATTTCTTATTGAACTCTCAGAGTATCCTAAATATTTTCTTATTTTTGGTGGCAGGATTGCTTCCTGAGGTTTACTGGATTGAAATCTTTCCGTAGGACTGGCCATTTTCTCTTGGGTTCCTAAATCAGCTTTTTAGATTGTACAGAGAAGGCTCTCTTCCAATTCCTCCCTCTTGGATGATTTTAAGGGATCAGATTTCAGCTTCCAAGCAAAGTTATTACAGGGCAGATGGAGTGAAAATACAAGACTAGAAAGAATTATGGTTCCATGTTTTCTCATTTGTTTGGTGGAATGCCCAGTGTAGCACCTTGTCCTTTGAAATTATATCAAAAGCCCTAATGATGTTCTTTGTAGAATGGAATTTGACTTTCAATATGGACCATGTCCAAGAGAGCTTAATCACTGAATAATTAAATAAAGTGATAAATTGCAAGGAATGGATTCTGAGAACAGTGGTTTATCAGTGTTCCAGTGTGTTTGGTAATTAGGATGATAATGATGATGATAGCTTAGCCTTTCTTTCAGGATTCATGAAAGTTCCTACCTTGCACCATATCAACAGAAATAAGGGTGCCTTAAACACTTAAGGCAAATATACTTTTGTGCTTGTTAAAACCTCTGGCAATGAAAGACTGAAATGTAAAAAATTAATCTGAAACTGATTCCAAGCCTTCATTTTGGTTGGAAATCTGAAGATTTCCTCAGATATGATTTGTGATTTAACATTTGTATCAATGAAATATATTTTTTAAAAGTAGATTAGGAATTATCACATGAGACACTACCTAGGAGAAAAGTGAAATGTAAGAGTGAATTATTTTCTTGCTCAGCAGGCTAACTGGCCAGTTAGTGAAACTTAAGATAAAGACTCACAATATGCTAAAAAATAGAGGAAAGAGAATGAAAGGAAGAGGCACCGATTATATGCCAGGCTCTGTGTTAGACACTTGATAAAGTGCCACCTTATTGCTTAAAAAGCTTCAACAAGGATTTCACAAAGTGATCTTGAAATCAAAAAACACAGAATATCTTTCCTCTCCTTATACTCCTCCTACTCTAGAACTTAAGTTAATTTCTCTAGAACTTTAAGTTAATTAAATAAGCATTTGCTAAATGACACGAGATAACAATTTTAAGGTGCTTAGCACAAAGCCTGGCATATAGTGCTATAGAAATATTAGCTATTATTATTTTGTTATTTGTCAGGTACTGTGCTATGTGTTGAAGTGAACTTAAGTTCTCAAGTGTCTGTGATTTCACTGATATAAAAATTCCCTTCAATGATCCAGAGTGCAACTCAATCATGTCTGCCCATCCTACATCACTTTTGTCCATGAAATGCAACTAGTTTTTCACTGGGTATCTATCCAGTGGAAAGATCTAATGTTCTTGAGGCTTTTCTAATTTTCTTTTGATATCATGAGCATATTAGGACACAGATTGGCACTGGTTAAGCCTTGGTAGCCAAGGCTGATCAAGACAATACCCATTTTCAATCAAACTATTTCAACCAATGACAACCTTTGCTCTTGTTCTCTTTCATTGTTCTTTATAATGTGTTGCAGCCTTCTGTTTCCCTACAAAAGATAGTCTTAATTCTTTGGATTAATGTTCCAACATAGGCAATATTAATAGAACATAGATATTAAAAAGATTAGCCTTTTTTAAAAAGATAGGAATTTTGCACTTTCCCACAGATGATCCAACCCATTCTTGTTCCATTTTAATTCTTAGGTCAACTATTATCCAAGATGCATAAACTGATGAATGTCTCTCTGGACACACTAGAAGATACTTGTGAGAGAATTTTATTGGGGTGAAGAAAAAAAGAAATATACTTTTCCCTCTTTTGATCTGATTTTTCTTATGGAGCATGATAAATATGGAAATATGTTTAGAAGAAATTGCACATGTATAACCTATATTGGATTGCTTGCTATCTAGTGGAAGCAGAGAGGGGAGGGAGGGAGGAAAATTTGGAACATAATGTTTTGCAAAGGTCAGTGTTAAAAGCTATCTTCATATTTATTTTGAAAAATAAAAAGCTATTATTATTTAAAAAAACAAACAAAATGAAATATATTTCTCCTAGCCAGGGAGATCTAATCTAATCAAATCAAACATATATATATATATATATATATATATATATATATATATATATATATATATATATATATATATATATATATATATATATATACACATATATGAAGATAAATGCAGCGTAATGAAGTGTGATCCTGGACAAAACATTTAATTTCTTGTTATGTAAGCACCTCTTCTAAGATCATATTTTTCTGTTTTGTTTTGGAGATTTCCATACATGGGGTTACCTGCACTGATAAAGTCAGATGTCTGAACTACCTCCTCACCTATTCCCCAAATTGAAAAGCACTGGTTTAGAAGAACAACAGGTTTTTGTTGTTGTTTTGGCGCTGAGACAATTAGGATGAAATGACTTGCCCAGGGTCACACAGCTAGAAGCTGTTAAGCGTCTGAGGCTAGATTTGAACTCGGGTCCTCCTGATTTCAGGGCTGGTGCTCTATCCACTGCTGCACCTAGCTGCCCCAAACAACAGTTTTCAAAGAACATTGATTAAAGTCAAATTGATGGTGCCACCCTTACTCTGACATTACCTCTATAAGTTTGTTGACCTTGCAAAATGTTTTGATGAGTTCTAAATGAAAGTTTCAACTTGTAGGATTTAGCCACTTTTGGATCTATCTTCCCCTATGTAGAAACACACCCACTTATAAAAATACTCAAGGCATTGCTGAAGTGACTGGAGGCAAGTGGGTCAAATCTTGAATCCTTTTCTTTATTTCTGTGAGGCATTTGGGGCTAAATGATTTTTCCAAGATCACACAGCTAGTAAGTGTCAAGTATCTGTGGCCAGATTCCTGACTCTAGTCATTGCTGTATTCACCACACCACCTAGCTGCCCTAGATTTTTTTTCTGGTAAGGAGAGTTTGGACAACTGGTTTTGAAAAGAGAAGGCAAGGGCATTCCAAGGAGATAAGATGCTTTATTTAATGTGAGTAGGTGAGTCATATGAAGAGAGTGGTATATTTGCTCATCATAAATCAATTCATAGATTAAGATAAATGCAAGTAAGGTGAGTGTAATTAATTGTGAAAGTCATTGAGGATAAGATTGACAATCTTCATTCAAATTAGGAATTTGAATTGTAGGCTTTGGAAAATACTAGGAAGATTATAAAGCAAATATTTGAGGAATATTTCTTGTGACAATGTGTGCACTGGACTAAAACAATAGAAAAAACTTGTAGACAAGAACAACAAAAATCACATATCAATTTAGAGCTGAAAGTGTTCTTAGAGGCCAGCTGGCAAATCCCTGCCATTTTACAGATGAATAAAATGAGGCTAAGAGATGTTTACCAAGCTACTGAAAAAGACAGACATGAACTTAGGTCTTATTGCATGGATATTCTGGAGCCAGGTCAAACTGACATTTGATTTTTAAACTTTCAATGTGAGCATTTTGACCTCAAAAACTGTCAAACACTACAACTTAGGGTTTGACTTATTATCTTGATGAGTATCTATTACTTAAGAAAGGGATGGAGAAATGTTAATAATGCAGATTATACCTAAAAGTGGGCTGTCTGTGTGTGTGTGTGTGTGTGTGTGTGTGTGTGTGTGTGTGTGTATTTATTTTTTTCTCCTTGGAGAGCCAGTTGTTAAACATTTTCCAGCACATTCTTATCTTCCTGACCCCAAGTCCAGCATTTGATCTCTACTATACCACATTAACTCAAGGTAATAAGTTTTAATAAGATTGGAGTAGTAAGATTACAGAAAAAAAACTGGGTGTGAAGAATATAATAAAAGAGGACATAGATAAGTATCAATCATGTATAGAGCAAAAAAATGGACAGGTGTCAAAGATGACTACAAGGCTACAAAGATGACTACAAGGCTACAAGTGACTTACATATATGTGGTGCCAGTGATATAGCAATTGGAGAGTTAGGAGGATTGATAAAATTGAAAGAACAGTCATGAGTTTAATCTTCACAGATTTGTTCTGTTGGTTACAGGCTACCATTTTGTTTATGGGCACAAATGGTCAAAAAGAGATAAATTATGAGAATTGTGGGTAAATTAGTACAAATTCATCATCATTACAAGAAACATTGTGCATATTGAAAGAAAAATATGCTCAGCTTAAAAATTGACATTATTATGTAATATAGAATTTAGATGTAATTGTAAAATTAATTTATTTGACATCAATATGGCCATTTAACTCATCACATATTTAAATATAAAATAGTTTATTTTAATGCATATAGTAGAATAATTTTTGAGACATTTCCTCAATGTCCATTTCAAGATTCTGCTTTTCCTACTCATCCTCATTCACCTTTCCTCTTCTGAGATATTAATTAATGTGTGCTTTCTTATTCTGCACCTGCATTTTCTAGTTTTCATATTTTAATAAAGGTCTTTTCATATTTCTTTATATATTTACATATATATCATATTTTTCAGTCACAATAATAATATAGCATTCCATTACATTAATCCACTACCATTTATTCAGCTATTATCCTATTGTTTTTCATGTTTGCCTCAATTTCCTCATCTGTAAAATGAATTGGAGAAGGAAATGGCCTTTGTCAAAGATCTTACGGTAATTTTTTTTTTTTTGCTTTTACTTAAACTGTGAGTCATGACTCTTTATGGGGTCTCATAGCAGAATCTGAAGATTGTGAACTTATGATTTATTATCAGTAAATGTTTGATTTGGATGCCTAATTCACATACCTATATATCTGGGGCCATATAAGAATTTCTTGCCTGAAAAGGAAACAAGAGTGGAAAAAACTCTGGTCTATAGTACATTTTAGCAAAATGTGCTTTCCCTATTATCTCTTTTAATTGTCTCTCTCTCTCTCTCTCTTTTTTTTTTTTTTTTTTTTTTTTTTTTTTTTTTTTTTTTTTTTTGCTATGCTTGCCTTTTTTGCTTCAACTGAAGCATTGTGCTCTGGCCCTTCTTCAACTCTCTGTTTCCTTTTGTTTCAAATATGTCTCTTACAAAACATATTTTGGGATTCTTATTTCTATTTTGCTATATGATTACTGTGTATTTCTCTCTATTTTGTTTATCCTTCTCTCTTTCTTTTTTATACTGTCTCTCTTCAAAAAATCTCTTTTGCTTCTGACCATTGCCTCCCTTAATTCTCTTTCCCTTTTATTGTCTCCCCCCCTACCCCCACCTCTTTCTTTTATTTTCTTTCCTTCCCTATTCCTATTCCTATTGGATCAGATGGACTTCTATACCCAAGTAAATGTGTACATATGTTCTTCCTTTTTAAATCCAGTTCTGATTACAAGGTTCAAGTATTACCCATCCCCACCTTTTCCTCTCCATTGCAAAAGCTTTTTTCTTCTCTATTATGTGAGAAAATTTCCCTCATTCTATTCCTCCCTTTCCATTTTTTTCAGTATATCCCTCTTTCTTGCCCCTTTATTTTTTTAGTTCATCCCAACATAATTCACTCATACCCATGTTCTCTGTCTTTCTAAACTTTTAACTGCCCTAATAATGAGTTATATGTATTACCTAGGAGTTATATGTATTACCTTCATCTATGGAAATGTAAATAATTTAACTTTTTAAGTCCCTTATGATTTTCCTTTTATATTTATCTTTTCATTGTTTTCTTGAATCTTGCGTTTGAATGTCAAATTTTCTATTCAGCTCTGATATTGAAGGATACTTGAAAGTTCTCCATTCAGTTTTGCTGGGTAGCTTACTCTTGGTTGTAATCCTAACTCCTGTGTCTTCTAGAATTTCCTGTTCCAACTATTTCACTCCCCTTTAATGTTGAAGCTGTGAAATCTTGTGTGTTCTTGATTATGATTCCATGATCCTTGAATTGTTTCTTTTTGACTACTTATAATATTTTTCCCTGACCTGGATGCTATGGAATTAAGCCATAATATTCCTGAGAGATTTCACTTTGGGATCTCTTTCAGGAAGTGATTTATGGATTTTTAACATTTCTACCTTATTATCTGGTTCTGAGATATCAAGGCAATTTTTTTTCAATAATTTCTTTAAATGTGAAATAGAAATATTTTAAACTCCTTCTTTGATTATGGGTTTTAGGCAGTCCAATAATTCTTAAATTATCTCTCTTCAATCTATTTTTCTAATCAGTTTTAGTGATTTTATTATCTATTTCATATTTTCTTCTATTTTTTCATTCTTTTGACTTTTAAAAAATTATCTCTTAATATCTTTTTGAGTCATTAGCTTCCATTTGTCTAATTCTAATTTTTAAAGAGTTATTTTCTTCAGTTAGCTTTTGTACTTCTTTTTCAATTTGGCCAATTCTATTTATTAAGGAATTCTTCTCTTTAGTGAATTTTTGTGTCTTTAACTCTTTGAGAAATTCTTGTTGGGCTCATGTCTAATTTATGTTTTGCTGTGAGAATTTGTTTATCACTATTTTGAGTCATTGAACACTGTACTACAGTCTTCAAATAATTGAAGTTGAAAAGTTATCCAAATGACAATGGAAGGAAACATGAGAAGGATATAGCATATTGTAGACAAGGAATTATACAAGAGATATCATTCAAAAGAATGTGTGACAAGAAATTTTATTAATGGATAATTCATGTGGTCTATTACTCTCAGTAAAAAGAGAAATAATGGAGATCCTTGAATATTGGAGAAATCTTGTTATATTTTTATGAAAGCTAAGGACAAGAGTTAAATTGGATTGGAAGGCATATATAAGGTATGCTCCCTGGAAGTAATATTTTCAGAAACTGAGATTATAAATCCATTGAGGATATTAAGAATTGGAATACTGGAGTTGAATTCAAAATAAGTGATCTTTCCTCCATAATTGAAATGAATACTTTATTCCATTTTCAATGGTTATTATTATTTTTAATATTTTTAGTCTCTCATCCACCTACAATTCAGTGGGGAATATAGTGTAAGATATTGGACTTTATCTTTTTTTCACCAAATTTTCAATCAATTTCCCATGTTCATTTAAAAAATAATTAATCTTTTCCTCTTTTTAAATGTTCTATAGGTTTGTGAACACTATTTTTTCCATGTATTTTGTTGGATGGTAATGTAATTTGGGTATAAAGACATAGACACATATATCTACACAGACACAGAGTCAGAAGATTGAGATTATTCTTTGTCTAGATCAAGGGTTTTCAATATGCAGTATGTGTGCCCTGCAGAGGAATGAGAAACTTTTCAAGGACTATGGCAATATTTAGTACATAACTATATAATCCTATTGAAACTAATCTCTAGTTTATTTCTTATGTGCATATTCATGGAACACTCTAGAACTTCTTTCTTTCCATATTAAATAGGGAATCAAGGAAGGCTTACTACTTAAAAGAGATTATGGGGACTGAGAAAAAATTAGGAACAAGTGGTCATACTTGACTACTGATATTTGAATGAAATTGAACTATGGGTATCTAAGTACCAGGTCTTGCTCTTTGCTAGACTTTTTTTGTCTTAAAATATTTTTTGCTTCAGAAAATGCTCCTCACTTCTCTTCCATATAGTGCCATGATTTCAAATTAGAAAACCATGGGATCACAGATCTAGACTTGGAAAAGACTTCAGAAGTTATCTAACAGAAACCTCCATTCTATGTGATTGACTTACACAAGGACATGGAGGTAGTAAATATTTGAGGGCTTGTATAACTGGTTCTAATCTTTGTTACATAATTATTTTCTACAATTATGCAAATGTTTCTCTACTATTGCAGAGTATTACAATTTGCAAAAGATCGTACCTGGTGACACAGTTCCTTAGCTTAAATTCAAGTTTTACAGATTAACTATGGGACATCCAGCAGTCACAATCTCTCTGGGCCTCAGTTTCATAATTATTATTTTATGTTTTTGTAAAATGAGAAGTTGAACTAGATGATGGCTAAGCTCCCTCTATTTCTGCGATTGCATAATGCTTTCACCTCAGCTTCACTCACACCAGGAAGGTGGTTTAATAAGCACCATGGACCCTGATCAGTGGCTGCTTTTGACTGGCCCTGACATTGGTCCAGGAAAATCGGCTGAAGAACCAGTTCAAAGATGGGCACAAGAATCATGTTGGATGAGAAATTATGGAGGAATAGCAGTCTCTATGTTAGGGGGGAACTTCTTATACCAATGAAAGCATGGCTTCACTGTGGTTTGAAGGGATGCTTTACCTGTAAAAAATAAACCATGACAAAAACAAACTCTGAGAAGAACTCAGACCTAGACTAAACTAAATGTGTTTATTTATTTCAGAGAGTCAGTATGGCATAATGGATAGAGTCAAGGAAGACTTGGAATCAAGTCCCATCTCTGATCCCTACTGGCTATGTGATCTGAAACAAGTCATGTAGCTTCCCAGGGTTCCACCTAAGTCTCAAAAATTCAGTTACAGAGCATTATTATCAATCTCTTTTGATAAAGGGAGCTACCATGGAGAGTTTTCTGTACCGATGAAATCAAGTCCTGTCCGAAATTTATTACACTCATAGTGCATCTGTATTCTTAAATCTTTTCTGTACATTGAGGAAGTAAGGCTCTCAAATACTCATTTATCCTCATGGCACCAAAATAAAAGAGAAATTGTCTTTTCATGAACTATGATTGTTCTGTTAGTCCAAGGTACCTCGTACTTCAAATAAATCATTGCACAAGCTAGATGGGAGATCTATTTCTGAGCATAATCACAAGGATTATTGATGACTTCCCTTTCTTGACACCTTTGTGCATGGTAGTAATAAATGCCCACTTACTTTTCATTCTTTCTGAAAACTTATATCTAATTCTTCATTTTATCTCTTAAGAGTACACTTCTGGATTCCCTTTCTTTCCTTCTCTGTACCTACTTTCATAACCATCCCTTTGCTCCCCCCAGCAACCTCCCACCCCTAACTCCCCCCACTCCTTAGCCCTACACCACATTTATCTAGCCTGCAAAGGGAAACTTTGCTAGCTACTACTGGTAAAAAAAATCTAGGGACTCTGAAAGTATAGGGAGCAGCAGGCAGCCATAACCTGACCCTTGCTTTGTCACTTAACAGTGCGAATTGTGCCTGGCTCATTAAATAATTCAGTGATTTATCCACCACTTTAATACAAATGTAGGCAATCTTTTCAGGACTTCTATTGGGCATACCTTACAAATAAAGAATGACTTTCCTTGCTTCATCAAATATTTAGGCCATTTCCTGGCTTGATGTAGCTGCCTGTCATCTTGACAGCAAATAGAGTGCTGTGGAGGGGTCGACATTTTCTTTCTTCCTAGTAAAGTAGCTGCAGAAAGACTCCTGTCATTTCCCTACTGAGAGCCTTTTGCAAAGGTGACAGGAGAAGGGCAGGGGGAGAAGGAAGGCTTAAGGAAGCAAGCTAACTAGTCTAATTCCCAGAAAAAAAATTGGAGGTGTTTTTCAAGGGGCATATTACATATTATTACATCCTTAAAGTTTTGGGAGGCCATTCTTGGCAGGGAGGGGGATTCACAACCATTTATTTAGGCTTTGAAATGAATTCCCATTTAATCTGTAGACTTGAGAAAATAACCAGCTGTGCTTAAGAGTTTAAGAAAAGCAAAATATAAACATTACTAATATTTAAAATAGGAATGACCTCAATAATGCTGTAAGAATCAAAGATTGTGTTTCACAGGATCTCAGAGGACCTCAGAAGCCATCTGTTCCAACTTACACCTGCCAAGATTGCCCTCTACAATATCTTTAATAAGTGGTCATTCAGTCTTTACTTAAGAAATGTCTAATGATTATTAAACTCATAAATAAAATTAAAAACAAGTTTTATGAAAAATGAATAAATCATTAGTTATTTTGATTTAAAAAAGGAAAGGAGAAAACCAAATCATTAGTATGAAAAATGAGAAGGGTCAATTGAATAAGCTACAATGAAGATGAAACTAAAGAAATTAATAGGAACTATTTTGCCCAATTATATGCCAATGAAATCAATAATCTAAATAGCATTAACCAATATTTACAAAAATATGTTACCTATTACCAGATGATAAAATAATATGTTAAAATAATCCTATGCTAGAAAAAGAAATTGAACTATAAATAAATTCCTTAAGAAAAATATTTAAGCATTCTACCAAATATTTTAAAAATATTAATTCCAATAATATGTAAATTATCTGAAAAATAGGTAAAGAAGGAGTCCTACCAAATTCCTTGTATGACACAAATATGGTTTTGATACCTATACTAGGAAGACCAAAAACAGAAAAATAAAAGTATGGAACAATATCCCACATGAATATTGATGTAAAAGTCTTAAATAACATGCTAACAAGGAGATTACATCAACATATTACAAAGATCATACCTTATGGCTGCATGGAATTTAAACTAGGATTGTAAGACTGATTCAGTGTTAGTAAATAAGTATAATTATTAGGAAATAAACATAAATGATTATATCAATAA
Organism: Sminthopsis crassicaudata; assembly: GCF_048593235.1. Lineage (NCBI taxonomy): Eukaryota > Metazoa > Chordata > Mammalia > Dasyuromorphia > Dasyuridae > Sminthopsis > Sminthopsis crassicaudata. The sequence goes on along the minus strand of NC_133620.1, from coordinate 200,128,948 downwards.
CAAATATTGATAGAATCATATGATCATATTAATAGATGCAGAAAAAGCTTTTGACAAAATGCAATATCCATTCCTAATAAAATAATAGAAGGCATAAGAATAAAAGGGGTTTTGTTTAAAAGTATAAGTATTATCTATCTAAAGCCAAGTATAAGTATTATCTTTTTGAGGATTAAAAAGTCTTCCCAATAAGTACAGTAACGAAGCAAGGATATCTATTATCACCATGATTATTTAATATTGCACTAGAAATATTGATGTTGTTCAGTCATTTTAGTCATGTCTACCTCTTCACGACCCTATTGGGATTTTTATTGGCAAGAATACTAAATGGGTTTGCTATTTCCTTCTCCAGCTCATTTTACAGATGAAGAAATTGAGGCAAATAAGAGTGAGAGTCAGAGAGCTGAAGCTACATTTGAATTCAGGAAGATGAGTCTTCCTGATTATAGGCAGGTCACTGTTCCACCTAGCTGTCCAGACTAGAAAAGCTAGCTCTAGCAATAAGAGGGAGAAAAAAAGAAATTGAAAGAATAAGAGTAAATAGACAATGAGGGATTATAAAATGATCACTCTTTGTAGATGATATGATGTTATACTTAGAAAATCCTAAAAGAACCAACTGAAAATTAGTTGAAACAATTAATTAAAGTTGTAAGGTTTAAAATAAATTATCCACATTTCTATGCTTACCAACCAAGCCAAGCTCAGCAGAAAGAAGTAGAAAGAGAAATTCCACTTAACAAAACTGCAAACAGTATAAAATAATTGGGAATCTGCTTGCCAAGACACACAAGACACTAAGATACATAATTATAAATGAATGCAGTTAACAAAACATTTTTTACACAATTAAAGACAGATTTAAATAACTATAGAAATATTAATTGTTTATGAATAGATTAATACAATAATGATGACAATTCTACCTAAATTAATTAACTGATTCTGGATCATATCAATAAAACAACCAAAAATTTTTATAGAACTAGAAAAGATAATAATAGAATTAATCTGGAAGAATAAGGGGTGATAAATATGAAAGGAATAAATGAAAAAACAATGTGAAAGTAACATTACCAAATTTTAAACTGTTCTATAAAACAGTAATTATAAAACATTCTAGAACTGGCTAAGAGATAAAATTGCTTGATCAATGGGATAGACGAGGTACATAATACACAGTAGTAAATCACTATAGCAATCTAGTGTTTGATAAACACAAAGATTCAAGTTTTAGGGGCAAGAACTTACTCTGACAAAAGCTGCTGGGAAAACTAGAAAGCAGTCTGGCAGAAATTAGGTGTGATCAAAATGGTATGTATTTTAGACATAAATGGGACATAAACAAATTAGTAGAATGTAGAAAAAGATAACTTATCAGATATATGAATAAAGGAATAAATATTCCGTATGACAGATAGAATCATGGAAGATAAAATGGGTAATTTTGATTACATGAAATTAAAAAAAGATTTATTATAAATAAAACAAATGCAAACAAGATTAGAAGAAAAACAGGAAGCTGGGGAGGATTATAATAGCAAGTTTCTCCAATCATTTCTTATATACATAGGGAACTGAGCCAAATTTATAAAAATAAGGCCCATTCCCCAGGTAGCAAATGGTCAAAGTATATGAAAAAATAGTAGGTGAAATCAAACATATCAATTGCAATATAAAAAAATTCTAAATCATAGAGAAATGCAAATTAAAACAATTCGGTGGGACTACCTCAAACCCATCTGTTTAACTAATATGACAGAAAAGAAAAATGACAAATGCTAAAGGAGATGTGAAAAAAATAGGTATGAGAATGAAGTATTGGTGGAGCAGTGAACTGGTCCAACTATTCTGGAAAATAATTTAGAAGTATGTTCAAAGGACTATAAGTTGTGTAAATCCTTTGACTCGGAAATATCACTACAAGATTTGTATCCCAAAGTGATTAAAGGAAAATAAAAAGGACCTATATGTACAAAAATATTTATAGTAGCTCTTTTTGTGTTGTCAAAGAATTGGAAATTGAGGAGGTTCCTATCATTATGATGGAAAAAATTGTAGTACATGGTTGTTATGGAATAATATTGCACTATAAGTAATGGTGAAGGTAATACTTCCAGAAAAAACTGGGAAGATTTATATAAACTGATGCAAAATGAAGTGAGCAGAACCAGGGGAACACTGTACATAGTAACAACAATATTGTATCAACTGTGAAAGGCTTAGCTACTCTGAAAAATAGAATGATTCATGACAATTCCAAACAACTCATGATGTAAAACACACACACACACACACACACACACACACACACACACACACACACACACTATCTACTTCCAGAGAAAGAATTGAATAATTCTTGTTTTTTTTTTAAATATGGCTAATATTGGAATATATTTGCAATAAATTTGTATGTGTAATAAGTTACATAATACTTTGCCTTCTCATTGGATAGGGAAGGAGATGGAGGGAGGGAAAGAATTTGAAGCTAAAAAATGTTTAAAAATAAGTAAAAATAATTAAGGAAAAATTCTAAATAAATACAAGACTTGTAGGGGAGTATCACAGCAACCCACTTTTCTTTTTGGATATCCCTAACTGGGAAAATGTCTTTCTTTACATTGAATCTAAATCTGCCTCTCTAAAGCTTCTATTCTGTCTCTGAGGAAAAGCAGTTTGAGTCTAATCCCATTTCCTCATCTAAATTCTTCCAGTGTATCAAGACATTCATAGGAATCTTCCCTCTAAATCTTCCTAGCTAAACATTCCGGTTTGTATGTATGTATGGCATGATTGTAAGTCCTATTTGGACTAATCAGCCTGTTTTGGATGAGCTCTAGGCTTTTAAAGTGCTTCATAAAATACTTCAACAAGAATAAGTACATTAAATATGATCTGACCAAGACACAAGAAAGCAAGACAATTGCCTTGCTTGTCTTATACACTCCCCTGATCAAAAATCTTCAACTGCTTTCTTATCTCTGGGATAAAATACAAACTGTTTACTGTGGCATTCTTCTACAATCTTCCTTTCACCTAATTTTCCAAGTATTTCACATTATTACTTCTTCACACACACTCCATTTTAGTCAAGTTAATCTACTCAACTAGATATACTATCTCTTATCTGCATGCTTGGGATTCACTCCCTCATCACCTTTATCTCTTAACATCCCTAGGCTCATTCAAACATCAAGTGAGGTGCCAATTATATGTGAAACTTTCATGATCTCAAAGTTGTTAATATTCTTTCCTCAGAAATTAGTTGATATGTATTTATCTAGATATATGTTACATTTGCCCTTGGAGAAAATAATCTCCTTGAGGGCAGACACTGTTTTTGTTGCTTGCTGACTTGCACTGAATTAATGTAACCTAGGGTAGCATTGACCTTTTTAGTTACTGACTACTATTAAATTTATAGTCCACTTGAACTTGCAGATATTTTTCATAGGAATTCTTGTCTCCTTCTTAATTCCTCCTTCTTAATTACATAATTGTGATGTCAGGGCTTTTTTTTTAGGCCTAAGGGTATAACTTTATATTGATCCCTATTAAATTTCACCTTTTCTCATCTCCTATCACTTAGATGTCTTCTTTCACTCTCCCCTCCTTGACCCATATCTAATATGATGAAATGGCCTTACTTCTTACTAACCCTTCTACTTGTTCAAGTGATTGATCCTATTCCATCCCATCTCTTCTAACAAATTGTGCCTCCATCATCCCCAGTTTCACTTATTTTCAATCTAGCCATTTCTACTGTGGCATTTACTACTGCCTAAAAATATGGTCATGTCTCCCCTATCCTGAAAAAAAAATCATTTGAATCTTCCATTCCTGCTAGCTATTGCTCTTCTGCCCTTTGTAGCAAAATGCCTCAAAAAGGCCATCTACAATAAATATCCCCACATTTTATTCTCTCACTCTCTTCTTAATCCTTTACAATCTGGCTTCCTACCTTACCATTCCATTAAAACTTCTTTTTCCAAAATTAATAATAATCTCTACATTGCCAATTCCAATAGACTTTCCCAGTCCTCCTTCCTCCTGCTTCCTTCCCTCTGAAACTATTTCCATTCATCATATATATACTCTGTTTTTGTCCCTTTTCCCTCTTCTCCTCTTCTTTTCTTTCTCTCCTCTCCTTTCCTTTCCTCTCCTTTTCTTTATTCTATTCTTCTCCAGTCTTCTCTTCTCTTCCGACTGATCAGTGATTTCATCAGTTTCCATGGATTTAATTAGCATTTTTATGCTGATGATATCCGACTCTCTCTCCAATCTCCTCCCTGATTTATTATCTCCAATTTATTTTCAAATAGCTCAAACTAGTTGTCCAGTAGTCTTCTTAAACTCAATATATCCAAAACAGAACTTATTATCTCTTCCCCTAAGCCTTTCCTTACACTTCCAGTTTTCCCTATTATTGTAGTGGGCAACACTATTTTCCAAGTCCTCATGATTGCAACTTAGAGGTCATCTTTGACTCTTCACTATCTTTCACTCCACATCCAAATATCCTCAAGCCTATCAATTTCACCTTTGTACCATCTTTTTTTTTAAAATATTTATTTTTAATACACATTGCTTTGTGAATCATGTTGGGAGAGAAAAATTAGAGGAAAAGGGAAAAATCAAGAGAAAGATAAAAAACAGAAAAAAGAAGTGAACATAGCATGTGTTGATTTACATTTAGTCTTCATATTCTTTTTCAGAATACAGATGACATTTTCTGTCTAAAGTCTATTGAGATTGCTTTGAATCACTGAACCACTGAGAAGAGCCATGTCTTTCATAGTTGATCACTGCACATTTTTGTTATTATGTACAATGTATTCCTATATAGAAGAATAGGTTTAGTAAGGCGGAAAGAGCTATGATAGTTGCGGTTGTGATATTACCGTTATTAATAAGTTCTTGTAGGATGAGTCATTTGGGCATGAATCCAGTAAGTGGTGGAAGGCCTCCTAAGGATAGGAGCATTAGGAGGATAATGATGGTCATTGGCATTGATTTGTTTCATAGGCTGCCTAGTGATTTTACTTTGGTAGTATTAGAAATATTGAGGGTTAGGAATGTGGTTAGTGTGGCTATGATGTAGATGGTTAGATTGAGAATTGTTATGGTTGGGTTAATGTGAACGATAATTACTATTCAACCTATGTATGCAATGGAGGTGTTGGCTAAAATTTTTCGCATGTGGGTTTGGTTTAGGCCTCCCCATCCACCTAAGATGGTTGATAGAAGTGCGAAGGTAATAAGAATATTTATGTCAAGGTAAGGAGCAATTTGGTTCTGGCTTGTTTCACTCAGTATCAGTTTGTGTAAATCTTTCCAGGCCTTTGTAAAATCAGCTTGCTCATCATTTCTTATAGAACAATAATATTCTATTACCTTCGTGTACTACAATTCGTTCAGCCATTTCCCAATTGATGGGCATCTACTCATTTTCCAATTTTTTGCTACTACAAAAAGAGCTGCTATAACCATTTCTGTACATGTGGGTTCTTTTCCCTCCTTTATATTTTCCTTGGGATACAGACCCAGTAATGGCCCTGCTAGTTCTAAATTGTCTCCAGAATGGCTGAATCATTTCCACAGCTCCACCAATAATACACCAGTGTCCAATTTTCCCACATCCCCTTCAACATTCATCATTATCTTTTCCTGTCATCTTAGCCAATCTGAGATCTGTAAGGTGGAGTTGTGTCCTGCTTTCTAGAGCCCCCACACTAGGGTGAAAAAATATACTATCTTAGTGGAAGAGTGATGAGGTGAGATTCCCGAGGATAATTAAAATATGGAGTCTGTTTATTCCAAGTTCTTTCACCCTTATATACCCTCAAATCCTTATATAACCAAAGTAACACTGCACATGCACCAAGTATATACTGAACATGTGGAACCACATAAGCAACTTGCTATTGTATGTAGATTGCCACCCTGGTGTCACTCTTTGCCACCTGGTATTACTCTGCTTCAATTACAATACAGGTTGTCACTGCCTCCTGATTTCTCAGAAAGCCAAGAGCCCTTAGGGGAGATGGGGAACCTAACCAGTCATTGTTAGCAGATTCCCTTTGGCCTGAAGGGTCTTATACCTCACCCAGAGTTCCCCCACTATATATGGCCCTCTACAAGGTGATTCCTTCAGGGTTGTTTTAATTTGCATTTCTCTAATCAATAATGATTTATAACATTTTTTTTTTATATGACTACAGGTGGCTTTAATTTCATCATCTGTAAATTGTCTATTTATATCCTTTGATCATTCAATTGGAATGACTTGTAAATTTCTTATAAATTTGACACAGTTCTTTATATATTTTAGAAATGAGACCTTTATAAGAAACAGTGATTGTAAAGATTTTCCCCAGTTTTGTACTTCCCTTTTAATCTTGTTTCTGTTGCTTTTGTTTGTGAAAAAAACTTTTAAATTTAGTGTAACCAAAGTTGTTCTTTTTGCCTTTCATAATATTCTCTAGTTCTTTTTTGGTCATAAATTCCTCCCTTCTCCAAAGATTTGATAGGTAAATTATTCCTTGCTCTCCTAATTTGTTTATGGTATCATTCTTTATTTGCCCAAATCATGAACTCATTTTTAGTTTATTTTGGTATAGGGTGTGAGATGTAGGTCTATACTGAGTTTCTGACATATTATTTTCCAGTTTTCTCAGCAATTTTTGTCAAATAGTGAGTTCTTATTCCAGAAGCTGGAATTTTGGGGTTCATCAAATACTAGATTACTATAAGCCTTGATTGCACTACTTGTTGAATATGCCCCCTTCTCTTCTCTGACACTGCTACTACTCTAGTGTAGACTCTCATCACCTCCCACACAGATCTTTGCAATAGCCTATTGGTGGATCTCCCTGCCTCAAATCTCTCCATTCTGATTAATTCTCCATTTAGCCACTAAAATGATTTCTTAATCCAAGACAGAGCATGTCAGCTTCTCCCTTCTCCCCTTTTTCTTATTGCCTCCAGGAGCAAATATAAAATGCTCTGTTTGGCATTCAAAGCCCTTTATAACCTAGCTCCTTTCTAACTTTCTGGTCTTCTTATATCTTAGTCCCCAAAATATACTCTTCAGTTTAGTGACACTGGTCTTCTTGCTCAACAAGGCACTCCATTTGTTGTATCTGGGCATTTTCCCTTATTGTCTTTCTGGGAATATTCTTCCCTTTCTAGTTGGCAACTCTATTGGGCTGGCCACATTGTTTGAATGCCAAATGTATGCTTGCCAAAAGTTATTTTATGGAGAACTCACACAGGGTAAGAAATCACAAGATAGTCAGAAAAAGTGATACTAGGGCACTTTCAAGGTATCTCTTAAGAACTTTAGAATCGATTATATGACATGGGAGACACTGGCACAAGACCATCCAGCATGAGGTGCCCTTATCTGGGAAGGTGTGCTCTATGAGTAAAGCAGAAGTAAATTATCCCAGAAGAAATATGCGATGAGCAAATTTAGAGAAACCACCCCAAACATTCACATGGATTATTTGTATATAATCTGTGGCAGAGCATTCAGAGTTTGTATTGGTCTGATCAACCACAATTGAACACACTGTAACCAGATCTTAACATACATAGTGATGTCATTTTGGTCTTCCTCAAGAATGAAGGACAGCAACCAACCAACTATCTCTTGGCTTCCTTTAAGTCCCAATTAAAATCCTATCTTCTACAGGAAGCCTTCCTCAACTACTTTTAATTCTAGTGCTTTCTCTCTTTATCTTACATATAGTTTGCTTTATATTTATTTGTTTACATGTTCTCTCCTCTATTAGATTATAAGTTCCTTGAGGACAGTCTTTTACCTCTTTTTGTATCCTTAAGACTTTACACAGTGATTGGCATATAATAAGCAAGCAATAAATGTTTATTAATTGATTGACTTAGCCAATCTGATTCTGATTGAGTTCTGATTGTCATCTAATATATTGCTATCTCTCCTAGCCTACTGCTGTCTACAAACCACATAAATATAAATTCTATAACTTCATCCAAGTCATTGATAAAAAATATTGTGCAGAAAAGACACAAAGACACAACCTCCATTTAACATTAAACCATTAATGACTAGTTTTTGTGTCTAGCATTCAACCAGCGTGAAATCTAACTAAATTTATTTCACATCTTTCTATGTGTTATCAGTCCATTGACGTAATGGGAGATTTTGCCTAATGCTTCATTACAATCAGTGACTATTGTCTGAAGCAGCTAGGCTTTTAAGTACAAAAGAAATATGGAAATATATGGCAGGGCAATGGGGTAGAAAAGGGAGTGTGTTATAAAAGGAAAATGTCAGAGATAATCTGGGTGCACTTTTTAGTAGAACTTTTATAAGAAACAAATACGATATTTTACAGTTGCCTTTCTTTTGACTTTTGAGCCACATCTGCAAAACACTGGAAGGAGATAACAGAGAAAGAAGCTGGCATGTGAGGAGTCTGGAGGTATGGAGTGAGCATGTCTCAGTCTTACTGGGGCCAGCTTGTTGAAATATTAAATAGTCCGTTAGGATACTGAACCAAAGAAAACATTTGCCTAGTGTCTGGCCATGATTTGAGTGCTGTTTCTTTGCAGCAGCAAGATTGTGTAAATGAATTATACTAAGCTAAAAATGCTGCCTCCTCTTTGACCTTTGAGACCAAGAATGCTTGATAGCACTCCTCTACAAATACCCTTTGGATGCATCTGTTCCCATGAAGAAAGTGAAGAGAAGGACACAAAAAATAGGGTGGAAAGAGTTTGAAATTTAAACTTCCAAGAGCAGCTCTGGTAAGTCACTTTGGAGCTGACTCTTACCTTTTACTTTTTTTATGATAGTAAATGCATTTAGCCTTAAACTAAGTGAATGAAATGGATGGGAAGCTTACCTGAGAAGGAATACATTTGGGATCCAAGTGGACTGGGGACATGAGCCAAGAGAATTAGGAATTATTTTTGGAAATTGTTCCTTTCTCCTGGACTATAAATAGAGAAATCAAGAGAACAAAGGAATGCTGAGACAGCTGAAAGATCTTTGTGCATGCACAGTTTGAAGTGAGCTGGTGTTGTTCAAGTTTCAAGCACCACTTTGTGGTTTATAAAGATACAGCAGTCCTTGAGCAGCTGTCCCAAGCACAAACTCAGTATAAGCAACACTGTTCATTTGAGATCCAAATGGTTCCTATGCAAGGGCCAAAGTATCTCAAGAACAATTCCAGTGGGGCATATGAGAGTATTACACTTGAATCTTAATATAGCATTCCCCTGATACAAAAGTCTGGTTGTGTTGTCAAAACAGAAAGTAACATATTTGAAGAGTTCTTTACAAACCTTATATTATTAGGTAAATGCTCTTTGTTATTAGTGTTAAGGATTATTACAAGATATAAAACATGATCTGGTAACATTGTATGTTATATGTTGCAGTTATAATTTGTTATTATTTCTCCATAATTCTTTGAGTCCACCAGTAACAATTCATCTGTCACTGTTGTTATTTAGTTATTTCAGGTGTGTCCAACTGCTCATGACCCCATTTGCAGTTTTCTTGGCAAAGATACTGTAATAGTTTGCCATTTCCTCCTCCAGCTCATATGACAGATGAGGAAACTGAGGCAAACAAGGTTAAATGACTTTCCAACGGTCACACATCTAGTAAGTATCTGAGGTCAGATTGGAATTCAGGTCTTCCTGACTTCAGGCTTGCACAGCCCTCAGCTCTCATCTATATCAGCTATTTTAGTTATTTAAGATGTAATTTAGTTGGTTTGAATTCATGGAAGTTAGATGTTCTCTTACTGTTTCCTTATTATCTTTTACTTCAACTTCCTAGTAAGTTTTGTTTGTTTGCTTTTGTTTTTGAGGCAATCTGGCTTAAATGACTTGCTCAAAGTTATACAGCTAGAAAGTGTCTGAGGCCAAATTTGAACTACTCTCCACTTCAAGGCCAGTATTCTATCCACTGTGCCACTTAGCTGCCCCCTAGTAAGTTTTTAAAAATATTTTTCAAATTAAAGACCAATCTCCTTGGAAAAGAAAACAAAAGCAAAATAAAAATAAAGTACTTCAGCATTCTCACTATGATCTGTTATCATCATCTTAGTTTTCCTGAGCAATAGTCCTATCCTTTCTTTGATTTTCCTGTTTCATCAATTTTATACTAATTGATTCACTACCCCATTCTCTACAGTGCCTTTTGTAAACCTTTTGTATCCTTCCTTAAACTTTCCATGGCTCCTCCGCTTCCCATCCCAACTGAGAACTTTGTCTCATATTTCATTGAAAAGAATGAGTTCATTTTCCAAGCTTCCTCTTATCCCTTTTCCTCATCTATTTCAGATGTCTTTTACTATGATCTCTTCAGTCACCTGACACTGATAACTAGGCTCACCCTTCTAAATATACCCGATTCTCTATATTTTTTCTATGGAATATTACCCAATTTATAAAATATTATTTAGTATATCTCTAATCTAATACCACAATTTATTTAATCAATCTCTATTCAACTAACATTCTGCTCTTGTCTATTGCAAAAAAAGTGCTACTTGGAGCAGTAGATAGTGTTGGAGGTGGACTAAAAAACCAAAGCAAAACCAGAGAGAGAGAGAGAGAGAGAGAGAGAGAGAGAGAGAGAGAGAGAGAGAGAGAGAGAGAGAGAGAGAGAGAAATAAAATCCAGACTTAGAGATTTATTAATTATGTTATCTTGTGTAAGTCACTTAGTTTATCTCAGCCATAGTTTCTTCAATTGCAAAATGGGTGTGATAATAGCACCCTACTTCCCAAGGGTGATGTGAGGATCAAATAAGATGATACTTATACAATGCTTTTCAAATGGAAAACTTGGATTTGCTAGGTATCATTATTTTCTCACTCAAATATGTAATGAATATGCAATATTACCCCACACTGTATTTTTTGTCTAGCCTGTTCCTTTTGATAAGGTTATATTCCTTCCTTGTAATCATATCCCTGTCATGAGTTCCATACTTACAAGTCTTCATGATAACCATGAAGTCAGCAACTTCTTTGCTTTAAGACTTATAGTTTACCTTGTCTCTAATGCATTTGTATATAGATACTAAAATTAAGGATTTTATTGCTGGCTTTCCCTTTGTACGAATTACTAGTTTTCTCTTTGACTCCTTTTCTAACAATATTCCTTTAATTTGTTGACAACCTTTATAGCCAAAGCTTTATATACCCCACTAGTTGGCTAATTATATTTTTTCTGGAACCATACAACTTGGCTATTTGAAGAATCTACCCTTTTTAAAGAGAGTCCCAAACACATGGCAATGCTCATTCATTCATTCTGGGAATTCTAACTGTTAAATGATGCTACTTCTAGAGATACTTGTCAGATATCCATACCTACATTTCCAGGAATAGCTGGCTTATTGTCATGGAGATTGAGAGAGCCCATACATGATAATTAAATTTTTTCATAGATCATAACTCTTTCAAGAAGATGTTCCTATTAATAATAGTAATGACATTGCTATCTTACTTTTATTTTTCAACTTTTTCAATCTGCTTTCATATTTATCCAATTTCATCTTCATGAATATTTTTAAATATTTGAGATAAGTATATTTATATAATTCTAATTCTTTTCTTATTGAAGCCAATACATTGATTTATATTGATTTCTCAAAGAGGGAAATGAAACAAGTATTTTCTAAGTTTAACTATTTTTCCAATTACATGTAAAAACTATTTTAACTTTCATTTTTACAACTTTGAGGTTCAAGTTTTTTTTCAACCTTCCCTTCCCTGCTCCATTGAGAAGGCAAGCAATTCGATATACATGTAAAGTCATGCAAAAAATACTTCCATATTAGTCATGTTATGAAATAAAGCAGACAAAAAGCAACAAAGAAAAATAAAAAAGTTTTGTTTAAATATCAATATACTTAAATCTGCATTCAAATTCTATTATTTCTTTCTCTGGAAGTAAAGAGTATTTTTCATCCTAGCTCTTTCAGAACTGTCTGAGATCTTTATATTGCTGAGAATAGCCAAATCATTAATGGTTGGTCGTCATATAATATTGCTATTATTATATACAAAGGTTTTTAAGTTACGGTCACTTTGCATCAGTTTATTTAAGTTTTCTACATTTTTCTGAAAACATCCTGCACATCATTTCTTATAGAACAATAGTATTTCATCATAATCATATACCACAACTTGTTTAGGCATTCTTCAGTTGATGGATAGTCCTTCAATTTCCATTTCTTTACCATCACAAAAAGAACTGTTGTAAACACATTTGCACAAGGTCCTTTTCCTTTAGTTTTTATTTCTTTGAACTACAGCTCTAGTAGTGTTATTTCTGGGTCAAAGGCAATTCAGTTTTACAGTCCTTTGGACAATGGTCCCAATTGCTCTCCAGAACAGTTGAACTAGAGGAATAAGCATTTATTAAAACACCTATTATGTTCCAAGCTTCGTGCTAATCACTTTTACAAATATTGTCTTATTTGAGGTCACAACAACCCCATTTACAGTTGAGGAAACTGAAGCAGAGGTTAAGTGGCTTGGCCAAAATCACGCAGCTAATAAGTGTCTGAGGCTGGATTTGAATTTAGGTCTTCTTGACTTTAAGGTCAGCACTCTATCCACTGCATCACCTCACTTATTCTTAAAATTAAATGTACTCTAATACTCAATGTTTCCTTTAATCTGTCTTATTTCATTCATTGAAGTGCTGTATTTTAATCTTTGGCTAGTTCTCCTGACTCATATATTGTTGGATTTGGAATCAATGGGTTCAATCTTGGGTTTAAGTTTTTCTTGGACATATACTTGTCTGTATAACTGTGGGTAAGTCCCTTAACAATTCGGTTCCTGATTCCGTAGAAATAAATTACTGAGGGGACCTAAATGTGCAAAAATGTTTGTGGCAGCCCTCTTTGTAGTGGCCAAAAACTGGAAACTACATGGATGCCCATCAATTGGAGAATGGCTGAATAAATTGTGGTATATGAATATTATGGACTATTATTGTTTTGTAAGAAATGACCAACAGAATGATTTCAGAAAGGCCTGGAGAGAGTTACATGAACTGATGCTGAGTGAAATGAGCAGGACTAGGAGATCATTATATACTTCAACAACAATACTATATGATGATCAATTCTGATGAATGTGGCCATTTTCAACAATGAGATGAACCAAATCATTTCCAATAGAGCAGTAATGAACTGAACCAGCTACACCCAGCGAAAGAACTCTGGGAGATGACTATGAACCACTACATAGAATTCCCAATCCCTCTAATTTTGTCCGCCTGCATTTTGGATTTCCTTCACAGGCTAATTGTACACTATCTCAAAGTCCGATTCTTTTTGGACAGCAAGACAACTGTTTGGTCATATATACATATATTGGATTTAATTTATACTTTAACATATTGAACATGTATTGGTCAACCTGCCATGGGGAGGAGGAGGAGGGGAAAAATTAGAATAAAAGATTTGGCAATTGTCAATGTTGTAAAATTACCCATGCATATATCTGGTAAATAAAAACTATTAAAAAAAAAAGAAATAAATTACTGAGGATTTATTGATTTTTATTAGTGAAGGAAATTTCCACTACAGAAACTTCCTTCATAGATTATTGGGGGCAATGGGTAGGATGGGAAGGCTTTTATGTCATTACACCAAAATCCTTATCTCCAGAATTGGGGGGGGGGGAGGGAGTTCTTTTTTCTCCAGGTCTTTAATAACTCCCTAAAGATCAATGCTCAAACCAAAGTGTAATTGGTGCCTAATTATTTTTTAAATAATAGCTTTTTATTTTCAGAATATATGCAAAATAGTTTTCAACATTCAAACTTGCAAAACCTTGCATTCCAAATTTTTCTCTTTTCCTTTCCCCACCCCTCCCCCAGAAGGCAAGTAATCCAATTATATTAAACTTGTTTAATTATTTTATACATTTTCACATTTATAATATTTTGTGCCTATTTTTTTTTCTCCCTTAAAACTGGCCAACTACCTCTAAAGTTCTACAGAACAACTGGAGACTAATCTCTGTTATCTTCTCATTTCCATCAGATCAGGACGCTGCCTCTTGGATTGTAATATTTTGTTGACTTTAATAATTCAGCATGTAAACTATAAACTCTGATGTATATTATCAATGTCTATCACTATTTTTATTCTTTCACTTGTTAGTCTATAAGACAACTTTGTTCTATTAGAACTTAGTTTTATTTCCTATAGCCTCTACACAACTCTTCATGATCCAGTGGATCACCACATGCCAATACCATCCACGGGGTTTTCTTGGCAAACTGGAGTGGCTTGTCATCTCCTTCTCCAATGGATTAAACAGAGGTTAAGTGACTTATCCAGAATCACCCAGCTAGGAAGTGGCCAGACTTAAACTCAGCTCTTCATGACTCCAGACCCATCTCTTTATCCATAGAGCCACTACTTGTCTCTAAAATATTAGAGCCTTCTTATTTGACAGATGAAGAAAATGAGGTCCAAAGCAGGTAAGTGACTTGCCAAAATGAGATAATATTTGTAAAGCACTTAACACAGTGCCTAGATACAGTGGGCATTTAATAAATGTGTGTTGCCTTCCTCCATCCCCTCCACAGATTTTAAGCATCAGTCACAGCCAGTATTGGAATACAACTTTCCTCATAATAGCTCCAGAATGATTTCTACAATCATCATGCATCTAACATCTTTTTTCTCCTTTTTTAAGCCTCTGACCTTTAAATGTCATTCTGTCAACTTCATCATAAATCTATTTTTAGATTGCTCTTAGAAGAAGGTATAGTATAATGGAAAGAATGCTAAAGTGGGTGCTAGAGTACCTGGGTTCAAATTATGACTCTTTCACTTCCTTTTCCCCTCTGGGCACTTCAGTTTCCTAATATGTCAAATAAGGGATTGGGACTCAGTGATTTCCAGTTCTAAATCTGTGATTTTGTGAATTTCAAGAGTATTTTTCTTTCAATGGCTCACTTTTTTCCTGTTAGGCTTTCAAATTTAGCTAGAATGCATTGCAGGATGCACAATTATTATCTTCTTCTCTGAAGAGGACCAACATAAAAATCGAGCTGAAAAATAGTTCTACATTAGCCACATCTAACTCTCTTTCCTCTAGGGGCATACATGAGGTGTTCTGATTAATTTTGTCCTGTTTTCCCCAGGGCCATACAGAAAGATTCTTTCTGCAGGATTGCATACCATGTTGGTTGTTCCCATCCATCACAGATTCCATGAAAACTGGCACAGGGGACTGCTTGCTCCCTCTTCTACAGACGGTGTCCAATCTCTCCTCCCCCATGTTTACTTTTCTCTTCTTTTATTTAGTTGGATAGAATTTCTTATTGAATTGACTAGAATTTAAGTTCACCAAACAGCTATTTTTGCTTGTTTATGGCATGTTACTGTACCTTGCGCCTCATGTTCTCTGTTATTCTTGCCAAGATTTACAGCAGCATTCTTGCAAAAATCTCATAATCACTGTGTAGTGTTAATAGCCTTCTGCTTCTAATATCATTAGTAGCAGTCTCTGCTTCATTGTGCTAGTTGCATAGAATTAAAGTACAAAAATACTCTCATTAGGAGAGATGATTTACCAAAAAGATAGAACCCCTTTATAATTTGATGCTCCCCAACCCCAGCTTTAATTAACTCTATTTTCCTCTCATTCTACTATTCCTGCCAAACTAGACCACTCATTTTTATACTTTATTGCTTGGGATCAGGCAATTCCTTGTGCTTGGATGGCCCTCTTTGATGGCTCCTACCAATCTTTCTCTGATCCCTTTAGTTGGATTTTTTTAACCATCTCAAAACATCACAAAGGGCTTTGTATTATTGTGTGCTTCTAATATTCCTTTTTATTCTGTAGTTAATTATATTTGTATCCTAATTCCCTATTAGACTGTAAGGTTCATGAGGACAAGTGGCTGTATTATTTATCTTTTTATCTTACCTACCATATAGCACACCACTTCACTATCTCTGCCAAGAAAATCCCAAATGGGACCACAAGGAATCAGACATGAATAAAACAATTGAAAATAACAAATTACTTCCATCACAGAGCTCTATACATGGAAGATATTTAAAATATGTAATTAAATTGAATGGAATCTAAGAAGTTCATGTTGAATGGGATAAATGTAAAAGCCCAAACTTTCTTTAGTATTTCAAAGATCCATTCATCAATACATATTGCAACCAATCTACATCTCACCTGTGCAAGTCTTAGCCATGTCTCTCCACAAATCCTCCACACAATATCCACTCCCCCCAAAAATCCCAGAAGGCCTTTCTCTGGTTCTTTAATATTTCACAAGATATTCCCCTGTTAGTATTTATTCTGGTTCCATTGATAGATCTATCTTTTTATGTTTTAAAATACATACAGCCATTTTATATATAGATATATATATATGTTTATAGATATATATGTATATATGTCTATATCTATCTATATCTATATCTATAGATATATAGATATATATATCAACATATGTAGTTGAAGGGGAGAGTAATCAGTGTTAAGTAACTTGCCCAGGGTCACACAATTGGTACATCTCTGAGACTAGATTTGAACTCAAATCCTCTTGACTCCAGAGCTATCTATCTATCCAGATGATGCCTTTCAAACCACTTAAGTGCAAAGAATTGTGGGTAATATGATTCCACTTAAAAACACCTTTCGTGAATCTTTCCATCTATATTTAGATCACTTATAATTTTGATTCCTTGTGGATTATGCTAATCCATTATTCAAAGACATAACACTACTGAGAAAATATTTTTTAAATGAACTCTTATGACAATTAGCAGCTTGCGATTTTTGAAGGTTCTGTTCCATTTCTATGCGGAGACCTCACTAGTTTCTTCCTTTTATTGCATTCATTCCCATATCAATATAGATCTGCTGTACCTCTCCACGTTATAATTGGACTGAGTCCATGGGCCACAGGAACAACTAAAATTATAATTCGGGCAATATGCATTTCTATCCATTTTAATTTTTTTTAAATTTGAATGACTAGTTCTGAAAATAGAAGAAACTTTCACATACATTTTAAAAATCAATAGCAGAACTATAGTCTAAGGGAGATTTGATTTAACCATTGCTGACAAGAAAAGTCTTAGGGGTTTTAGGAGATTTCTGGTCCTAAACATATCAGTATTATGATGAGGCTGTAAAAATTAACATAATCTTAGACTACATTAATAATAATCATGGTTAGGATTTACATAGTGCTATAAAGTCTGCAGAGTACTTACAAATATTTTATTTGATCCTCACAACAACATTGGCAAATAAGTTCTATTATTATCTTCATTTAATAGATGAAAAACTGATGTAAACATAAGATAATGGCTTGGCCAAGGCAACAGAGCTAGTGTCTGAAGCTGGATTTAAACTCAGATTTTTCCTGTGTTTTAGCCACTGCATCATCTAATCTTCTACATAATAAAAGTATAGAGTCCTAAGTAATGGATCCTCCTCTACTTCTGTTGTGTTTTTTTCTATCTTGATCTTAAAGGAATGAATAACCTGAGATAGAAGAATCTGGTGACCAATAAGACTAGGAGATCCAGTGCTCCACAAGGAGATTCATCAAAGCAATTCACGAATACAGTGAACGACTCAAATCCCAGAGTTATTGTCAGTAACAATGGGTCTTGTACAGAACCAACCCTGAGAAGGGACTTGACCAACCGAGGCTGGTTAGAGCAAGGGAATGACATCCATTAGTTATACCCAGAAGTGAGCTTAGTGAGAATTCTGAATAGAAAAATGGAATTCTAAAACCAAAAAGCATAACCTCAGTCCCACACAAATTCACTACATATGTATTTCGGTACCTTCCTTCTTCAAACTTAGCCCACTCTCTCCAGGGATTTTATGTTCAGAGAGGAGGTTGAATGTACTCTACACTAAGATGGAAGTTAGAGGAGAGTTCTGGGTAATAATTATTTTGTTTGAGATCACTATCATCAAAGCCTGAATAGATGTACAGAAGAGAGATGTGACTCTGGTTTGGGGAACAGGGGGAATGCTGTTATACTTAGACCCTTATAATACCTTCTTAGTAGATTTCTTTTTATAAAAACTCATTATTTTTAATTCACTCAATTATATTGAAGAGCATATGAGATGGGGGTTTGTGAGCAATCATTTTAAAATCCTTTAGAATGTTCAACCAAGGAAATCCAAGGTTACCTTTAGACTCCTGAGGAGAACAATAGCCAATCTCTGGGAACCCCATTTGCTAGTGCTTATGGGAATTGGGATAGTGAGGCTTGAGTCTTGCTATATACATATTTACATAATATAGAAAGAATGCAAAGTGATTTTGATAACGAGAGTACTAGAAACTAGGGGCATCAGGAAAGGTTTCATGTAGAAGGTATCACTTGAGGGTGAGTATTGAAGGAAACCAGAGATTCTGAGAGGGGGTGGTGAGGAGGGTATACATTCCAGGCATAGGGCTTGTTGATGCAAAGGCTTACAAATTAGAGATGGAGTGTCATGCGGGTGGAAAATGGATTTGAATGGGGAGGGCATAAAGTAAGAAGAGTAAATGGGACTTAACAGGAGGTTTTTATAGTAATATCAGTAGTTTTCCAAGGGTGGTTCAAAGAATTCAGGAAGTCAAAACTGTTTTCATAATAATACTAAGACAATTTTATTTCTAATATGGAAAATATTGATAGATAAAATCCACTCTTTGGTGGGTCCTCAAGTGATCCAAGATATTTGAAAACCCGTGGCCTAAACTATTCCAATAGCTTTTTAACTTGCCTCCTGACTCAAATGCCTTTCCCTACAAGTAGATAAGCCATACCTCCCTTCTGACAGATGAGATAACTGAATCTCAGAGTGGGGAAATCAAATGACTTGATAGATTCCAAGGCTTGTTGGAGATAGAATCAGGACTTCTTTTTCAGTGAGATCTTTCCAATGGAACATTCTCAAGGATAGTCCACAGGGTTGCTTCTCAAACGACATGGAAATTAAGATACTTCCACCTGTCATAGTAATTGTAAACAAGAAGGCACAATATTGTTTGCAGGCTTCTTTTGGATCACTGGAAGTTTCCTTTAAAGAGAAGTCAGTGTTTTAAAGTTTTGAGTTAAGGAAAAAAACACACAAACTCAGCAACCAAAAATCAAAAACTTTAAAAAACACAAACGCCCCAAACTCCCCACAGAACCCTTGCCACATTAGAGATAATTTCCTTTCACACCACGAATTATCACCCAAATGCCATTCATTATCATTACTTATGTAACCAGCTCTGCAAATGTGCTCTGCATTAGTTAGGGCTAAGTGGCTAAAGAAAGGCTAGGAACAAAACCCAGCTGTCCCCAAAAGGCTTCAGTTCACCAGACACCTTGTAGAACCTACAGGCGGTAGATAGCGCTTACAGCTAGCCGTACACAGATAATTTTAAGTGTCGTTAGCATTTCTGTGCTGTATTGTAGAACAGTCAGAAACTAGCATATGGTATATGAGTTTTTAGCCAAACAGACATTCAGGGAAAGGCAACCTATGTTCTGACTCAGTTTCTTTATTACAAGCATGTGTGGCCTGTGTGCAAAATCTGATGAGGAAAAGCAATTCCCTCTCAATCTTTTCTATCTTCCTCTTTTAATATCCAACCTTAATCTTTCCTTTCCTTTGTAATCCCACTTCCAGTAAGGTGAAAAAAGTGAAGGGAGATGGGGAAAAGGAAGGTAAGGAGGGTGGATGGAATATTCTGAAAGTGATTTTTATCCATTTAGAAATGGAATAAATGTAATTGAACTGAATGGCAAATGAAATGAACTGAAGAACAAATTCATATTTGTGAATTATATTTCACAAATATATTCAATGTAATTTCAATTATATTATATTTCAATATGTTTGAAATATAATTGGTTTCACTTGTAATCTTACATATGTTATTTTGTGCATTTAAGAAAACATTCTGAGAATGGGTACCTAGGCTTCACCATATTCTCTCTCTTTTTTTTTATTTTATTTATAATTTTTTTGACATTATATATGCACAAGTAATTTTTTTATAACATTATCCCTTGTATTCATTTTTCCAAATTATCCCCTCCCTCTACTCCCTCTCCTTGATGACAGGCAATCCCATATATTTTACATGTGTTACAGTATAACCTAGATATAATATATATGTGTAAATATCGTTTTCTTGTTGCACATTAAGTATTAGCTTCCTAAGGTATAAGTAACCTGTGTAGATAGACAGTAGTGCTAACAATTTACATTCACTTCCCAGTGTTCCTTCTCTGGGTGTAATTGTTTCTGTCCATCATTGATCAACTGGAAGTGAGTTGGATCTTCTTTATGTTGAAGATAACCACTTCCATCAGAATACATCCTCATACAACATTGAAGTGTACAGCGATCTTCTGGTTCTGCTCATTTCACTCAGCATCAGTTGATGTAAGTCTTTCCAAACCTCTCTGTATTCCTCCTGCTGGTCATTTCTTACAGAGCAATAATATTCCATAACTTTCATATACCATAATTTACCCAACCATTCTCCAATTGATGGACATCCATTCATCTTCCAGTTTCTAGCTACTACAAAAAGAGCTGCCACATTTTGGCACATACAGGTCCTTTTACGCTCTTTAGTATTTCTTTGAGATATAATCCCAATAGCAGCAATGCTGGATCAAAGGGTATGCACAGTTTGATAACTTTTTGGGCATAGTTCCAGATTTCTCTCCAGAATGGTTGGATTCTTTCACAACTCCACCAACAATGCATCAGTGTCCCAGTTTTTCCACATCCCCTCCAACATTCATCATTATTTGTTCCTGTCATCTTAGCCAGTCTGACAGGGGCTTCACCATATTCTCAAGGAAGTTCATCACACACATCACAAACACAATGATTAAGTTCTATAGGATGATAATTTCAAAAGTCCAAAAGCAAAGGTTCATCACACATTAAGTTCATCAGGAAGATTGAGGACTTCTCCACCTGAGTGCCTTGCAATGTAGTCTTTCAATTAAATCTATAAGAGACTTCTCCTTTTTCTAGTAAGGAAAGCGAGCCTGTGTTCCACCTTGTGCTGCTCCACCATTTCTTAATGATCAAAAAGGGGAGCTATGGGGAGGGGAAAAACTCAATGGTCACCATTTTCAAGGCAACTTTTTTTTTTGTCCTTTTTCTTTATCTGACTGTCATCTCAGCTGTGCCATTCTAACTCAGTCATTTATCACCACATAATTCTCCCAATTAACTAGTGTGACAAAGCCAACAAATCTTCTAGAAGTGAAACTTCATGCTAGGATTACAGTCGGCCCCTATCAAATAGTAACATTTTGTTTTGTTTAACTTAAAACTGAAATATTTCATTAATTCCTTTTTAAATGAAACACATAATTGATTTATCTCCCAAGGCTGCTGGCTTTGTTTTTAATTCGAGTGAGTTCTGCTGTAGAATTCCCCATGGAATAGTGCTCTGTTTTCCACTGGAAGATATTCCATGCTTTTCTGACAAAATCACTTTGTAGCAATTTATGTACGAACCCAGATATTCTAGGTTTTCTAGACTTGTTTTGCACTCACCAAACTATATCTTGACTATAACAGGTTCAGACAGCTTAACATTAGGCACTTAGAAGTCATGTCAATCTTGTTAGTCTGCTCTCACTTTGATTAAATTAATTTAAATCTGGAGTTATTGATGGTATAGTCCCAGAACTCTATGACAAAATAGAATATAGTTATTCTGAGGCAGGGAGCTAATGAAAAATACTTCAGAGAATCTGAATTTATCCTATAGTACAATTCCATAGTTCTTAAAGAAGAAATTAAATTGAATCATAATACCAAAGAATTTAAACCTTGTAGGGCCTTCAAAGTCATTTAGTTCAGGGCTTCTTAAACTTTTTCTACTTGAATCTACTTTTCTACTTGAATCCTTTTTGCCTGAGAAATTTTTACATAATCCCAAATTTATATCCATATTTACAGGTATACCTAAAGTTATACAAATCAAAAACTTATTGATAATATCTCATAAGGAAATTTAGTATACATACAATTTTACATATATTAAAAATGAAAGCAAAATTTCATACTAATGATATAAAGTGTTTGTTTCTTTTTACAAAAAGAATTAAATCTTGGCAGAATATTTGATACCTTTTACTATTGCCAAATTTTTGCAACCCCCACATTCAGTTACATGACCCCATTTGAGATTAAGAAGCTTTAATCTTGTCCAACCCAGTAGTATTTTACACATGAGGACATAGTTTTTTTAACCAGGGCCACAAATCTTGTCAGTGACACATCTAGGACTCAAATCCAGGTCTCTTTTGTTTCAAGGCCAGTGATATTTATTCTGTATCAAAACAAAAAAGGAAGCTCTTTTTTTTATTGTGGGGGAGAGTGGAGAGGGGAGGAAAAGAAGGGAAAGAACACAAAGACACAGAAGAAAGAGATGGGAGGGGACGGTGAGTAGCAAGGAAGAGAAGAAGGGAGAAAAAGAAAGAACATTAAAAAAAAAAAAACAACCCAGAAAGAAACCTCAATAATAATTGATGGACTCAGAACAGCATGGGTAGCCAGAAAAGGGATATATTGACGGACCAAAAGCAAATTAACAAAAAAAGACTTGAAAATAGGGAGTATCTGGTAATGAAATTGATTCTGGAAGATAAATAGGGCTAGCTAATCAAAAAGAATTAAAGAAGTACTGAGAGACATCTAGACCATTTGATTCAATTCAATTTAACAAATACTTATTAGATTCTGATTATATAGAAGGTACTCCATGTTAAGTACTGAGGATTCATGGATAAAAAGACAAAAAAATAAGAATCTGGGTGATT
This sequence comes from Sminthopsis crassicaudata, assembly GCF_048593235.1. Taxonomy (NCBI): domain Eukaryota; kingdom Metazoa; phylum Chordata; class Mammalia; order Dasyuromorphia; family Dasyuridae; genus Sminthopsis; species Sminthopsis crassicaudata. The sequence goes on along the minus strand of NC_133620.1, from coordinate 200,106,066 downwards.
TTGAAAAGACAATTTTGACTTGAGAATCAGTGTTACTTTAACATTTAAATTTTAAGAGAAATAAGACAAGGACCATTGTGCATGGAAAAAAACTAAAGAGAAATTAATGTTAGAATAAAATAATACTTATAAATAAGTTAATCCTTTACATGTAAATAGCATGCAATTCTCATAAATGAATATAATAAGTATTATTTGTATGCAACCAAAACAAATTTTTGTACTGGCTTTGGAGTCATATAGCGAGTATACTATTGCATTTATATGTTCTTATCTCTGCTAGTTCTTTGTTATCTATAGAAAATTTCAGTGTTGATGTTTCCTTGATACCATATATGGTATGATCCTTATTATAGCTATGTCACACTCATCAAAAGACAAAGGTCTTGAATCTGACGACTGCTCCATACCAGCTGTTTGTGCTCTACTCTATTAACTTTGTATTTGCCTTGTTTATGTTTTGCATTTGTCTTTGTCACCTGTTATTCCTTCCAGTAAAATGTTAAGCTTTTGAAGGCTAAGACTGTCCTGCTTTTGTTTTAGTATCCCTAGAACTTAGCATCATGCTTAATAAATACTTAGTGAATTAAATAGGTCCCAATTATTCAGGGTTCTCTTTAGCACCTTCCCATCATTAGAGGTAGCTAGGCATGGAAAGAAGGTTAGACCAAGAAGTGGAAGATCTGAGATCAAATCCATAATTCTTACTGTGTGACATTGGGCAAGTCATTTGACCCCTGTTTGCCTCATCTGTAAAATAAGAGCCCAGGGTTGCTGTAAGGATCAAAGAAAATGATATTTGTAAAATGCTTTACAAAACTTAAAGTATTACATAAATGCTATCTACTTTTTTTGCTTACTTTTTAATTACTCATTTTATCATATTTACTCATTTTTGTGGCTCATATATGAGGATACCTAAGTCTTTCTTCCATTTATTTGTCCTTTTTCACTTGCATAGTTTATAAATATAACAACTATGCAAGTCCTTGGTAAGTTAGTTCTCAGATATTTAATTACATTTTGCTATTTTAAATGGGTTTTCTTTGTCTCCTGGGTTTTGTTATTAATATACAAAAAAACTGATAATCTTTGGAGTTTTATCATATTTATTTATATGTTATAATTGCCTGCTATATAATTCAAGTTATTCCTTGCCTTGATGAATTTTTTATATTGATTCTCTGGGGTTTTCTAAGTAAACTACCATATTATATGAAAATAGAGACAACTTTGTTTCCTCTTTGCTTGTGATTATTCTTTTAATATCCTTTGCTTGTTTTATTGCTCTAGTTAGCACTTCAAGCACTATATCACATAACTAGGCAGAAAGTGAGGAAACTTGCTCTATTTTTAATCTCACTGGGAAAATTTAGAATGTTCCTCATTGTAACTAAAGCAAGCTCATATCTTAGCTAAAAGCTTTTGATCATTTAAAGTCCTTTTATATCTTTGCTTTGTAATTTTTTAATGGTGTATTTTGTCAAATACTTTTTTGGCCTATATAATTATCTTATTTTTATAATTTTGTTGTTATTGTTAATGTTACAGCATTAAGTAAACCATAAATCATATCACTATGTTTCCTTAAATGATCTCTAGTTTCACTAATGATTCCCTTTAAAGTTGCTCAAGTCAATATACATTATACAAGTTTATACTTCCACAAAAGAGAAACTAATAGTTCTTTACTTCCTGTCCCCACTACAAAGTGAAGATAATTACTTGACACATATACCCTAGCTACAGATGGTCTCTGAGCTCATTTCAAGTTCTAAATCTATGAGTCTATTAACATGACTGAAGCACTATGGGTTCTGTAGAATGGCACTTGTAGTGTGTGGATTCAAGGAAGTTATTTTGAGATCACAATGTCAGTGAATTTGAATTCCGCTGGACAGGAGATACACTGTGCAGAAACTGAGAGGGACATTTCTACCCAATGATGCAAGGGCCCTGCATATAGAATATTGCTCAAAATAGTCTTGGCCTGTACTGTCTACAGCAAGACTAGAAAATGTTTCTCTGAACAGGGAAACTGCTCTCTTGTCACTGTTAAACCTTCTCATTAGTTTCTGTTTCAATATCTAGTTTGTCTAAAGATACTAATTTCATAACTGCATCATGATTTGACTTTCTTAAGTGTTTTCTCCAAGCTTTATTTCCCTATCTGTTTCACAAGTTTTCATGAAAGGTGTTGACTGATACTCTTTCTCCATCTCTTCCCCCCAACTCCATTCTACTGTAATAATCACTTTTCAGTCAGAGGGCTGACTATTTATAGGGGCACTTATAGACTTACAGACTACTTGGGGACAGGGCATGATAGGGCTACTTAACAAAGTAGTTAATAGCTTAAGCTTCTTTGGATTCCTAGTACAGAACTCACAGTGGCTCTGAAAATTGTCTTTCCCAGATAATGATAACCAGATCCAAGACAGACTATCCTAGTTGAAGGCTAATGTTTCTAGACTATAAACAGTTTATTTGTGAAATGTCCAACTACAATGTAAATTGATGACATTTGATAATAGTAATTGTAAGATTAGATTCAGCTAGCACAAGTTTTGTATTTTCCCAAGAAATATGTGCATAAACAACTTCAAGACACCAAAAACTAAAATCTTAAACTACCCAAATCCCACTAAGAAGTGACAAATGATCACCTAAGATACCCAACACTTGCAAAGTACACAGACCATTTTCTAAATATTTGGAATGCAAAATCAGTTTGTCAGATTCATTTGTATACTTTCAAGACATTTGCTTTTGGCTCTCCGCTAAGGAAGGCAGAGGGATTAAACAGGGGAAGGATAAGGAATTTGGAATCAGGAGACTAGGTTTCCAATTCTGACATGTGATTCTGGGCAAGTCAATCTACTCATCCTCTAAGACTCACTTCCCTTTTCTCTAAAACAAGGAAGTAAGACTAGATGCCAACTTAAGTCTCTCCTGTGGCTAAATCTGTGATTTGGGTTACCAAGCATTTACTAAGCACCTACTCTGTACAGAACACTGTGCTAGACTTCAGGGATACAAATATGGATAGGACCTGACAGAGCTTTCTTTCTGTAGAAGGCTGTTTTAGCTTTCCAGAATGTGGGGATCATTTCCAGTTCACAACGAGGCATCGGAGTAGAATTTTAATGGAGGTTTTGCTATTTAAGTTCAGCAAAATCTCTTGGTCTTTCTAAATTTCAGTGGTTTCAGAATTTTCGTTATCCCAACCCTAGATTTTCTAGCTTCCTATTCCTGTCTGTTAGTTCCATATACTCTGCCTTTATCACTAATTTGGGGAAACAAATACCTCAGCAAATTTGTTCAGAATTGTTCTAATCAATTAAAAAATATTCATTCAGGGCTTACTAGATACTTTGTATTTGGGGAAATAAATAAGTACTATCTTTGTTCTTAAGAATTTTAAAATTTTTATTAGGTAAACTACTAAGATTTTTTTAATTTATGAAATTAGTTAACATTAACTACTAATATTTTAAGGTATATTAAGAGTTGAAGAACACATTAGCATGACCAGCAGCAAGGGAGAATTTGATGAAGTGGGCATTGATCTGGGCCTTGAACAATGGGGAAAATGAAGCATTTCTGTAAAATTTTGATATTTGACTAAATCTCTCCAGACTCTAGTTTTCTTTTTTATTATCAACTACATGTTGGGCATTTCTAAGTGATTGTCCTCTAGGTCACTCAAATTCAGAACTTGTTACTTCCTCCCCTCCAGGTACCAAACTCCCATCACCCTATTTTTATTGAAAGTGTCTCTATCTTTCTAGTTTCTAGTCATTCATATCTTCTTCCACCTCTCATTTTCCTTTGTGCCACATATCTAATCAATTTCCAGCTTTTTTTTTTTTTTTTTAGTTTAGTTCCACTAAAATTTAGAGTTCTTTTCTTTTTTCATATAGCCTTTGCCCTCATGCAGACCCTCATTTCTCCTGTCCCAGACTATTGAAAAGAATCCTCATTGGCCTCCTTTGCTTAGATCTCTCCACTTAATTCTTTAAATAGCTGTTACTTTCCTGCTCATTAAACCCTAGTGGCTCCCTATTACCTCGAGGATCAAATATATAGTTTCCTCTTTGGCTTTTAAAATATTGTTTAACCTGCCACCTTCTTCTCTTTCCAATCTTCCTTTGTACCTTACTCCCTTCTACTTATTCTGCAGTCCATTGACAATGGACTCGTGCATGTTTCTTGCACATGACACTCTATCTCCCTACTTCATGCATTTTCACTATCTGTCTCTCATACCTGGAATTCTCTCTTTATTTCCATCTCCTAGCTTCTCTGGCTTCCTTCAGGAAACAGACCCAATTCCCATATTCTACAGGAAGTCTTTCTGATCCCCTTTAATTCAAGCACCCCTCTTCCAAGATTATCATCAATATTTTGCAACTATTATTTTATTTGTACATAGTTGTTTGCATGTTGATTTCTTCATTAGACTATGAGCTTCTTGAAAGCAGGAAGTGCTTTTTGCCTTTCTTTGTATCCCCAGTTCTTATCATAGTGCATGGCATATAGTAGGTGAGGCTTCTAGGGGATGCAGTGGAGAGATAACTGGGCCTGGAGTAGGAAAGGTCTGAGTTCAAATCCTGCTTTAGATACTTAGTGGCTGTGTAACTCTGGGAAAATCACAACTTTTGTTTAACTCAGTTTATTCAACTGCAAAAAGAGGATAATAGTAGCTGCCTTAGAGGGTTATTATGAGGATCAAATAAGATATTTATAAAGTGCTTGGCTTGTAGTAGACACTATATAAATGCTTATTCCTTTTCTCTTCTCTTTCATTCCCCTAATAAATGATTGCTGACTTGTGTATTGCTGGCCACTTAAAGCCTTTTCCAAGCTGGTTTTAGTCTACCTTCCCATAGTTATTAGATATTATTCCCTTTAACATGTTTTTTGGTCCAGTTCTATGGTATGGTGGAAAGAATGCTAACCAGGTCACTGGACCTGGTTCAACTCTACTTACTCCCCACTCCTCTCCATCCCCATTCTTATTACCTGTAGGACATTGGGCAAGGTACTTTGTCTTTCTATTTCTGGTACATGGCCTCTGAGGGGCCCTTTTCAACTCTACATTTATAGTCCTGTGGCTAGCTGATTGCCAAGACTCTTATGATTCTGTGATTTTTCATCTTCTTGCCTGTCATAGGCATGAATGCACTTGCTCACCTCTGTTTCCTTCAACTCTGGGCTCAAATACCATTACTAACAAAGGGGGACTTTTCTGAACTCCCCAGATGCTGGTGCCTTCCTCAAATATAATAGCATTAATTTTGTATATATCTTATCTAGACTTATATATGTCCATGTCTCACCATGTTTCCTCATGAGGAAACGAGCTAACATTAATTTTTGGTTTTGTATCCGCAGCTTCCTAGTACAGTGTCTGGATCACAGTAGGTGTTTAATAAATGTTTACTGATTAAAATTGGTTGATTTTGTATTTATCACTCCATATAATTTGCTTGTAGATGAGTGCCCCTAAGAAACTAGGCTTAATGCTATTGAGCCAGAAAAAATTTAGGAACGATAACTTCAGCTATGACATGATTCAAATGGTAGCATTAATAAACAAAGATGGCTGTTGTTACTGGACCCAATTTTAAGCTTAGAGACATGAAAAACGCAGGTTAATCCCTCCAAAAACAGGCCACTATTCCAAAGAGTTGGGATCTGATGAGAATAAATACATCAACCCCTTGATAAAAAATAGGAGCATCACTGGATGAATTACTGGTCTTATCTCATTTACTACATTCACTGTGAACAAAAGCCCAGGCCACCAGAATTTTTCCTTCATAGGAAATGGAAACTGAATTTACATGATTTTCTAGAGAACTTGAATTTGATAAATTGGGACAACAGTAACATCCCTTTACTACAAGAGACTGAGTGATGGAAATGCCTTCGCATAAGAAATTTTCATATTGGCCTAGAAAACTCATCTTATATTAAAATCACAACTTCCTGGTAGTCATCCTTTTTAATGGGGAGAAAAAATTGCTTGGTTACTTTCCATCAGGTAATAGAATGTAAGACTTACCAAAAAAAAAAAAAATTAATGAGTGGTTTAATTCTGGGTGAATGTGTATGATTGCTCTTTTTTCAATCAGATATCTTTGTATATTAATGGTACCATAGCTGAAATTATCCTTATTTTTTTTTTCACAATAGCATTAAGCTTAGTTTTCCAGGGACATCTATAGACAAGTTATATGGAGTGATAAATACAAAATCAACCAATTTTAATCAGTAAACACTTATTAAACACCTACTGTGTTCCAGATACTGTACATGGTAATTCTTATAGATTGAAAAAGTAGTTGGAATGACTGAAAAGGATGAAGGGGGAAAATGAATTTACATCAGGTATAAGAAAATAATTTGTGTCTAAAGAGTAATTATTCTGGTTAATCTAATACAAGAGAAAAGAAAAGAAAGAGATGTAATGGGAAGGGTCAATGCTGTCATCATCCATGCATTCACATGTGTATTGTACTTTTCTCTCTTCCTTCATTTCACTAAAACTGATTTTCAATTTTCTTGGAGTAATTCCCATCACTTATATAACATGCTTTAAAGGTAATTGCTATGAAAGCTCAATCGCTCACTTAGCTGTGTAATTCTGGGCAAATGATTTAATATATCCAAGATTGTTTCTTCATTTGTAAAATGGGGAAAATAACAGGGCTAATTCATATGGTTGTTCTAACATGCTTTGTGAAGTGTGAAAATCAACATATAGTCAGGCATGGTGTAATCCCTGTTACCAGTGGAGTTAAGACTGGAGGATCTCTTGAACTTGAAAAGTGAGAAGTTGGAGATTCTGGCATGGCAGCCTAAGGATGAATAAACTGGTTGGAAAAGGAATTAATGATATTGGGTCTCTGAGTGCCCTCTGTCCTTCTAGCCTGGGCAACCTAGGGAGATGCAGTCTCAAAAAACTCAAATATATAAAAGTTAATATTTAAGACTTTATAATGTCAACATTTAGTGCAGGTAAAAACAAGGATACTTTAGTAATTGTTCCTTTTTCAAATGTTTTCATAACAGAATTTCAGAGCTGAAGCAGTAGTTTCACCTGCTTCTTTTGAGAGAGATGCTGAGGTTCAGAAAGTAAGTCATGACAGAGTGATTGTAAGGGGTTTATGTGGAGTCAGGAAGAATCTGGGTTTATGTACCAAGCTTGTGATATTCTGGCTAAGTGATAAAGGATAAATTATTTTACTTCTAAGTGTCCTAAGCAAATCTTTAGGCCTGTATGCTGCTGATGGTGTTACACTGGGAATTCTCTTCATGGATTAAATTAGGTCAGGAGTAAAACAAAACTGAAGATAACTGAGGGGATATTACTTGCTGGGGGTCACAGTAATCAGTGGTAAACCGAAATTAGCACCTAAGGTTTCTTCCATTTAATTATACTGCCCGCTTCCTATCAAGTCTACAGAGGAATTCCCTGGAGAAAATTACACTCTGTATTAAGTCTAGAGTCCTTCAAATTATTGGAAGAGATATAAAATGCTTTCTTAAAAAAAAAATAAAGAAAAATTAGGGAAAGTAAATCTTGTAAAGCCCGTTGACCAGTTTATTCAATCATGGACCAAGCGTGACTAAATGTTTTATAATGTGGTTTATAGCCACCCGATAGATACATTAAAATAAACCATTAATAAGGAACTGCCAACAAAAGAGGCATTATTATCCACCCTCACGGCCCACCCTCTACACATGCTCAGTGGTATTAGTTTTCTTAATAAGAATTAGTAACAACAACAGTTGATGATATATTTTTATTTCATGTTATGAATAGTAATGAAATATTAAGCATATTGATAATTTAAAATGTTAATTCATATACTTTTTATTCTTCTTAAAAACATCCAAAACTCTTTATTTTTCTTGGCTACTGCCTGGCTTCTGAGTGACATGCAAAGTGGTGAGTTGATAAATTTTAAAACTGGGTCCAGGTTCCTTAAACTTTGTCATTAACTCCTCTGTTAGGGCTGAAAAACTATGGATTCCTAAGAAGGCATTTATGGAGGTAAATTTGTAATATAATTGCGCCTGAAATCTGAAAGATATGAACTCATTAGACCTTGTATCTTTCAGACCATAGTGGAGAAATATATCTAGAATCATCTGCAGAAGGCTGCTCCCAGGACTTGGCACATTATTACTAAGCCAATTAGGGAGTTGGATTCATGGTTCATAGGATAGTAGAAGTCATGCCTTCCATCAGAGAAGAAAAATGAAGCATAAATTTCTCAGGTATTTATTGGAGAGGGGCAGAGGAGGAGTCTCAGTGCCTTTTATTTCCTACCTTATTTTAGGTAGACAAGCCAATCAATAGGTGTTTATAAGAAATATAAATTTTTAGATTAGCAAATCCCAGAAGAGGCAGTTATTTGGTGCTGGGTTTAAGGTCAGGAAAATCCGTGTTCAAATCCAACCTTGGATACTGTGTGATCCTGGAGAAGTCACAACGTCCCTTTGCCTCATTGTTGTAAAATAGAAATAATAACAACACCTACCTCCTAGGGTTATTGTGACCAAATGAAATATTTGTAAAGTGCTTAGCATAGTGCCTGGCACATCGCAGGCACTATATAAATGTTGTATATTATTATTATTGTTATAAATTGTCAGGAATGGAAAAGGGGGCCGGACTTGGGCTGCAATAACCAGTTGGAAATGACTAAGCTCTGGATTCCAACCATAGTTTAAGCTGACTGATTTTATTTCAAGAGTCAAAAACAATTAAAAAAAAATTTAGTACTTGTACTCTAAATAAATCTATCGGGAAAGGCATCTTTTAAAATCAATTCAAGCCCCTTACCCCTAAAAGGTATAGCTACTCTGAAATGCAACAGTTTATAAAAATGGGGTGGGTGTGGGTAAGTTAAAGATACCACTCAGCTAGAATTCCCTGAACAATCCAAATGCCATTTAAAAGAAAAAGAGAATGATTCCATAATAATTTCCAAATACTTTTCACTTTTAAAAATCAATTTTGATTTTATTGATGTTTTTAATGTAATTACACATTTCTCCACTAGCCTTTAGGCTCTCGAGAAACAGAGGTACAATTCAGATGTCTGTACATAGTCAAATCAGTTGATCAAAAGAGAGAAGGCCTTCTGGCTCAAGTGTGCAAATACATTTTATTGGCTTTTTCCTAGCATGCTGTTTAGGAGTGACACAAATTGGTTGTTGGGCAGTATTGCTATTTCTATGGCCTTATGGTAACAATGTCAGTTTCTGAGAAGATGGCAAGAGACATGTTGGGTTAATAAGAGCAAGAGTGAAACACAAGTTAACTACATGCCAGAAGTGTTCTGCATAGTCAGGGTTTAAAAAAACCATGATCCTACAAGTGCAATAAGCAGAAATAAACCAAGTTACTACCCTTCTACAAAGCTTGGCAATGTTCATTAGTGGAAAACACTACCTATTCAATCTGAGGTGCACCAAGTGTACTAGAACTGTATGACTAGCAGTGTTAAAAACTAAGACCTACCTGGATAAATGAAAAGAATTAGAATAACTAATTTTATTTTGTAGAAAAAAAGTCTATTATGTCATTGTATGGTACTTAAATATGGGCACACCTTCTTCGGTTCTGATGAGGAAAGAAAAGGAAACATAGTAAGACAACTAAGTTACATCTAAAACATAGCCTCCTGAGAGGGAAGAAGTTTTAAAAAGAAGTATCTGCTTAGAAAGTTTAAGGAATGTATATTTGGGTCCCATGATAAAAGAGTCACTGATCACAGATAGCAATGAGAGGTGGAAGGACCTGGGATTTCCACAAGTCTTTTTTTTTCTTTTTAACTTAAGGAAAGGAATTAAATTTTGCATTTAGGAAGCAGCCATCATTTTCCAGTTTCCATTCATTTTTATAATAGGCATTAAACAAAAAAGAGCTTGTTAGGAGGTAGGTACAGATAATGGAAGAGTGAAATATTGAAAAACAACAAAACACAGCTGTTAATCCAAAGAATATAAAATGACTTAAATTTTGAAAATCATATTGTTGCAAAGCTGGGCAAAGCTCATATTTTAAGAGAAAACTGATTTAATCCAGTCTGATTAGAAATTGTGTTCCCTCCCACCAGTAATTTGTAAAGAACCAGAAATAAAGCCTCCCATTCATAAATAACATTTATTATGGTTGTAAAGAAATTTTGGTTTTGTGTTATTACAGTTCTTATGTTTACTTATAGGTGACTTGGATAAGGTTTTGGGAGCAAATAACATTAAGAGGTTTTTATAAGCAGCTTGACTACCATTTTAAAACTCTGGAAATCTAAGTGTTCACATCAGCATTTGCTGCAATTTAGCTCTTTGTCCAAACATGCCTTTTTTTTTTTTTTTTAAACATATGTCTGAATATGGCAAAAAAAAAAAAAGCCACTCCCAGGGAATGATAAAAAGGAGAAGCCTTTTTTAAAAAAGGTAAAATTCCCACAGCAATTTGGGTCACTAGAAGAACAAACTGTGGTTTTTGGGTGTAGGAACAGTGTTCTCAAATACAAGTACTATGCCCACTGGTTTCTCTGTCTAAATGGTGGTTAAAAGCCCTTGAGGTTTATTTTGGGGATACAATGGGAGCTGAGAATTCCACTTATTCAATCCAATCAATATTTAAGCACCGTGCTACAAAGGCAAACATATCAGAGACTTCTTCTATAACTTTAGCAGTGGGTTTTCCTGCTCCATGGCCTGCCTTGGTATCAACGTGAATGAGTAGAGGGTTGGTCTGCTTTCTGCTGCGGCCCACAATATACTGTAGGGTTGCAATGAACTTGAGGGAGTGAAGGGGTACCACGCGATCATCATGATCTGCAGTAAGAAGTAGCATAGATGGATACTGGATACCCTCCCCTTCAGGCAATTTAATGTTATGTAATGGAGAATATCTGAAAAAAAAAAAAAAACAAAAAAAAACACAAATAATTGTATGTGGTTCAGTATTGAGAATAACAAAGACATGCAAGACATATTTTATTTTTAAGAATGATTAATTAAAAATGGTGGGGTTATTTTTGTCAACTTATTCTCTTTACCTGTTCAGATTCTGGCACTGAGGAGACCTTAACCTAATTAATCCTTATAGTGTATGGAAAACTATTGTTAACTGAAACTACTGTTAATATGAGCCACTGAATGAACCATTTGAGAGAATCTTTAATGTCCAATAGGATTAAGTAGGGAAGTAGCTACTAAGCTACTAGGGAAGTAAGCTACTAAGAGGAAGAGGGAGAGGACGAGGGAAAGGAAGAGAAAGAAAGAGAGGGAGGAGGGAGAAGGAGGGAGAGAAAGGGAGAGGAAGGGTTACTCAATCTGAAGTTGAAAATACTTTTTTTTCCTGCTGTGTGATTTCTTTTGATGTTCTTTTAATTGTTTTCCTCAATTTTTCAAAATATAATAAAAAGGAAGGGATCAATCATAACTTTTTTGGGCCAGTAACTTAGTGGACAAGGAGCACCATTTTCTCCTGTATAAAAGGATGGACATACTGTATAATCTGGATCAGAAAGTGTGTACGAAGTCCAGCATGCCTTCCTTGTTTCTGTGACACTTTTATATTATAAGTTAAAGGCTTCTTCCTGTTTCTTGAATAAAATACACATCCTCCTGTAAGAAGCCTTCCCTAGTCCTCCTAAATGTGTCTTCTCTCTGAAATTTTATTCAATTTATCCTGTTTGTCATCTTTGCACATAGCTGTTTGAGAGCAGAGACTATTATGCTGAACACTTTGCACAGAACCTGGCAAGTGTGTAGGTGCTTTATAAATGCCTATTGACTTGACCTGATAGATGGCCATATATCTTGATTTTACAAGTCCTTTTGAATATAAAAGAATTTAGATTCAAGAACATCGCATGAACAGTAAAAAAAAAAAAAAAAAAAAAAAAAAAAAAACCTTATCAATAAATTATTATCAATTATATATCTCATTATATTGACTATTAATGAAATGTTTTTCTTTTGTTATTTAATTTTAAACAATGTCTGATATTTGTTACATATGCTTTATAGTTTTTAAAAAAGTGCTTTATGTATTGTTGCATTAATTCTTATAAGCACTGTCAGGAGACAGCAAAGATGAGGAAACTAAGGCTTAGAGGAATTAACTGATTTAGCCAAAGCCATACAATTAAATGGCAGAAACTAAGTCCAAAAATCTCTTCAACATGCTGCTCCCTACAGACCACGCCACCAGGTTTAGCTCAAAATGTACATTGATAATTTTTTAATAGAAATAAGAGAGTTCATCCAGAATTTCATCAGCCTAGTCTGTTACCTTAGTTAGATAAATAAAACCAACTTTTTAATCAGTTGGTTTGACTGATTTTTTTGCCTAATATTTCATTAACCATTTATTTCAAACCATATAGTTGAAAGTACTAGATACCCTTAGGGATTCTAAGAAACACATAAAAAATGGTTTAGATAATTAAATAATGATTTTGTAGGTTTTCAGTTTAAAAATCTTAAGTTAAAGAAAAGGTGCTCACCTCACTGGTAGAAGAGTTTCCTTCATTAGTAAAAATCAGACAGTTCCAATTTCTTTATAACTACTGGATTTAAACAAAATGCTTAAGATTTTAAGGCTTCTGATTAAATATGGTTTAAAAATATTTTGTTTTTATTTCTAGCCATATGAAAAGATCCTCCAAGTCCTTATTAATCAGAGAAATGCACATTAAGACAACTCTGAGATACCACTGCACACCTGTCAGATTGGCTAGAATGACAGGGAAAGATAATGTGCAATGTTGGATAGGATGTGGGAAAACAGGGACACTGATACATTGTTGATGGAATTGTGAATACATCCAGTCATTCTGAAGAGCAATTTGGAACTATGCTCAAAAAGTTATCAAACTTTGCATACCCTTTGACACAGCAGTGTTACTACTGGGCTTATATCCCAAAGAGATTTTAAAGAAGGGAAAGAGACCTGTATATGCAAAAATGTTTGTGGCAGCCCTCTTTGTAGTGGCCAGAAACTGGAAATTGAATGGATGCCCGTCAATTGGAGAATGGTTGGATAAATTGTGGTATATGAATGTTATGGAATATTATTGCTCTGTAAGAAATGACCAACAGGATGATTTCAGAAAGGCCTGTAGAGACTTACATGAACTGATGCTGAGTGAAATGAGTAGGACCAGGAAATCATTGTATACTTCAACAACAATACTATATGATGATCAATTCTGATGGACGTGGCCCTCTTCAACAATGAGATGAACCAATGAATTGAACCAGCTACACCCAGCTAAAGAACTCTGGGAGATGACTATAAACCACTACATAAAATTTCCAATACCCCATTTTTGTCACCTGCATTTTTGATTTCCTTCATAGGCTAACTGTACACTATTTTAAAGTCCGACTCTTTGTACAGCAAAATAACCATATATTGTATTTAATTTATATTTTAACATATTTAACATGTATTGGTCAACCTGCCATCAGGGGGGAGGGGGTGGGGAGAAGGAAGGGAAAAATTGTAACAAAAGGTTTGACAATTGTCAATGCTGTAAAATTACCCATGCATATACCTGGTAAATAAAAAGCTATAATAAAAAAATATATATTTGTTTTAATGTAAACTCTTTTGAAAGTCAATTGTATGGAACTCCTTAGTTAAAGAATTCTGGATCTGAAAGTTGTGACACAAACCACTGCTAAGGGAACAACAGCATTTAAATTTCAATTCACACAAGAAGCAAAGGGGAATGGCAAGGTTGTTCCCATAATTAGTTCTCACAGTCAATCAAGGTAAATAGATTGCCTATGCCTGAATCAGAGAAAAGCTATTAGTATTTAACTACAAAATACAGAGATAGTCTTTTGCTGCCAAAGCTGACCTTAAGTAAGCTGTTTCCAAAATGTTAAGGAAAAAAAAAAAGCATTCTAATTAAGACTGGAGATAAATATCACTTCAGGAGAAGCAGCCTGGCAGTGGAGTACCCCGATTTTGAAGACTATATTAAATATAAGTATTTTTAGAGGGAGAAAATTATGAAAAAAAAAAAACAGTGGAAAAGGTACATAACTGCATCTACTTTTTTTTTTTTCTTTAAACTTTGTTCTAAATTCGTTTTTCTTTAGGACATTTTTTATTTCAATTTTTAAACATAGTTATTCTGAACTTTACAAACACTAAAACCATCACTATTCCACATATATAGAACAAAAAAAAAAAAGGTGGCTTTTATATGAAATCACAAATATCTATTACACCTTGTTTAAATACACACACATACAAATTTAATGCACTTTAGTCATAAAGTTATCCTCTTTTATCTCTTTCTGAATTTTATCCTGTTCTCTTTTGAGCACGTAAAAAAAAAAAAATAATATATAATATATATATATACATGACTATTTTTTCCTTCTTTTTTTGCATTACTACTCAAACACAGAATCTTTTTTTTTTTTTGTATAACATAACCATAATCAAGTAAAATGAATGCAGACAATGACCAAATCCAAAAGTATGTCTCATTTCGCAGCTCTATCAAAGAGTAGGTAGCATGCTTCATCATCAGTCCCCTAGACTCCTAGGTGGCTACTGTCCAGTACTGAATAGAGTTCTTTAGTCTTTAAAGGATGTTTTTCTTTACAATGCTGTAGTGATTATACCCAACAAGTGTTCTGAGTTTAGTTCACTTCACTCTTCATTAGTTCATACAAATCTTCCCAGGTTCTCTAAATCTACTCCCTTTATTCTTCCAGTAACAACATTCTATGTCATTAACCTATACCATAACTTAAGTTATTCTTTAAATGATAGGCATTCTTTTAGTTGACTGGTACATTAGTAGTTTGTTTGTTTTTTTTTTTTTAAACCACAGCCCTTCAAATACACCCAGAATTGTTTTAATTTGCATTTCTTTTATTATAAGTAACCTGCAAAAAATTTTATATAGTTGTTGATAGTTTGGATTTCTTGCATTCATATCCTAAGGAAAAACAATACACAAGTAAATATGTTGAGATAAGACATACAGAATAAATGGAAGAGAAAGAAGGAACTGGAATTGGTGATGAGGAGAGCAGGAAAGTCTTTGTGCAGTTTCAGCTTTATCTTGAAAGAAGCCAGGAAAGATAGGGAGTGGGAAGTAAGGAGGGACAATATTCTAGTCACAGGGAATATAGCCAGTGCAAATGTATGGAACTGAGAGATTAAGTACTTTGTGTCTGGAAGATCGGGCAGGTCAACATAGTTAGACTACAGAGTGTGGGGGACAAAAGTATAAGTTAGAGACAAGCTATAAAGAGCTTTAAATGTCAAAAAAAGGAGTCTATATTTCACTGTGAACAGATGTTTTTTAAGTAGGACCTAACACGGTCAGACTTATGCTTTAAGATCACTTTGGCAGCTGAGTGGAGGTCAGACTGGATAGGAAGAGATGAGAAAGGAAGATGAATTTAGAAGGCCATCATAATAGTCTACCAAAAAGGTGATAAGGGTTTGTATAAGGATGGTGTCTGTATTAGTGAAGAAAAGACATGTAAACAAATAAATTTAACAGCAGGTAGGATAAATGGGGTCACAGAGTCACAAAGAATGAAAGAAGTTGTGACCCTAGTGATTGCCTTTGACAGCTTTGAAAGCTGAGAAACTGGAAGGGTTTAAGAGGAAAGATGTGGATTTCTGTTTCTGATACGGCAAGTGTGAGAGATCATTGAAATTTCCAATCAGACCACTACACACCTGTCAGATTGGCTAAGTTGACAGGAACAAATAATGATGAATGTTAGAGGGGATGTGGGAAAACTGGGACATTGATGCATTGTTGGTGGAGTTGTGAAAGAATCCAACCATTCTGGACAGCAATCTGGAATTATGCCCCAAAAGTTATCAAACTGCATACCCTTTGATCCAGCAGTGCTACTACTGGGCTTATATTCCAAGGAAATACTAAAGAAGGGAAAGGGACCTGTATGTGCCAAAATGTTTGTGGCAGCCCTCTTTGTAGTGTCAAGAAACTGGAAGATGAATGGATGTCCATCAATTCGAGAATGGTTGGGTAAATTATGGTATATGAATGTTATGGAATATTATTGTTCTGTAAGAAATGACCAGTAGGATGAATACAGAGAGGCTTGGAGAGACTTACATGAACTGATGCTGAGTGAAATGAGCAAACTAGGAGATCATTATACACTTCAACAACAATACTCTATGAGGATGTATTCTGATGGAAGTGGTTATCTTCAACATAGAGAAGAGCTAATCCAATTCTAATTGATCAATGATGGACAGAACCTAGGGAGAAAAACAAAAAATGCTAACTTTACACTCATTTCCCAGTGTTTCTTCTCTGGGTAATGAATGTAAACTGTTAGCATTTTTTTTCTCCCCAGGTTAACTTTTACTTTCCAAATCCAATTCTTCCTTTGCAACAACAACAACAAAATTTGGTTCCGCACATATATATTGTACCTAGGATATACTATAACATATTTAATATGTATGGGAATGCCTGCCATCTAGGGGAGGAGGTGGAGGGAAGGAAGGGAAAATTCAGAACAGAAGGGAGTACAAGGGATAATGCTGTAAAAAATTACGTATGCATATGTACTGTCAAAAAATGTTATAATTATAAAATTAATTTTAAAAAACCCTATATGATGAAAAAAAAATTTCCAAACAGAAATGCACAAAAGGCAGTTACAAGACAGGAAGACAGCTTGAGTTTAAATTTTGTTGGTTGTTTCAAAAATATCCAATTATTTGTGACCTTATTTGGGATTTGCTTGGTAGATATACAGGATTGGTTGCCATTTCCTTCTTCAGCCCATTTTACATATGAGGAAACTGAGACAAACAGGGTTAATTGAATTGGCTAGAGTTACATGGCTATTAAAAGTCGGAGGCTAATTTTGAACTCAGGAAGATGAATCTTTCTGTCTCCATGACCAGCACTCAATGCACTGCATTACACGGCTATCCTTGAATAATGAGATCAGACTCACATACATATTTGACTATATATGTTTCTATATATACAGATATACATATATACATCAGCAAGCAAGTGAGATACTTTTATGGAAATATTATGCATGATTTTGCATGCACTTTCCCAATGATGGGGGAATGGGGATGGGGAAGAAGTAAGGGAGAGAATCAAGAACTCAAAGTTTTAAAAACAAATGTTAAAAAATTGTTTTACATCTAACTAGGGGGAAAATACTAAATAATAAATCAAAGAAAGCAAGTGAGAAGAAGTGAAAGTTGGTTTCAAGGTAGGGAAGAGAGAAAGAATGTTAGCTATCAGGAAAGGTTAGATCAAGTGATGGCTTTTTTTTTTTGTTTTGTTTTTTTTTTGTTATAAAGAGGTACAAGTATGTTTATATACAGCAAAGTCAGTAGGTACAGAAAGAGTGAAATGGGGGTAGGGATGGTGATGGCAGGTATAATCTGCTGGAGAAGACGGGAAGTGATATAAGATTAAAAGCCTGTCCTGTCAAGGCAAAAGGCTACCTCTTCATGGAAGAGCGGGATGAAGGAAATATTGAGAGAAGATAAATGAGTGATCTGAAAAGGAAGACAGAAGAGGACTCTCAGTAAATAGCTTCAAAATTTTCAGTGAATTATATAAAGCAAGTTCCTACACTGGGCAGATGAGAGGATTTTGTGAGAGGCTTGAAGAAAGAAATGTAAAAGTCTGGAATAAATACTATAAGATGAATGGACCATTGAGTGGATTTTTGAAGTGCGCCTTGCTTGCAGTTAAAGTCTAGTTAAAAATACATAATATAAATTTGTAGTGGGCCCCATTCAAGCTAATTTTATAGTTTTGTCCGTCTCTTTTCAGAAAGAAATAAAGTAAATGTAGTGAGTTATCCAAGATTGAGGTCTGTCAAGTTAAGATGGACAGAGGGAACAAGCGATCGATTTATGTATTGGACAGCACAGAATTAAACTGATTCAACAAGGTACTGAGACTGTTAAGGCAGAAAATTATCATCAGTGCAAGGGTGATGATCTGAGAAACAAATAAAGAATGAACAGATTAAAGAACACTTAGAAATTATGTTACATAAGAAAAGAGAGAATGATAAAGATTATGATCAGATCAAGAAAATTTTGGAGCTCATGAATACAGAAGTAGAACATTTGTGGGTAGTGGCAAGATGAAAAGTATGGCCACTTTTGCGTATAGCTGAAGTGAAGTGGAAAAGTAGACTGAGAAACTATGATAATTAAAGCAACATCAAGATGAATGATGATTATGAGGCTAGGAATTGGAAAGATAGAAGTCAGAACTTGAGTTGTTCACTGAGATGTACAAAAAGGAGTTGGTGATACAGGACAGGAGGGAAGGTGGAAGATCAAGGAAGGAAAGGAAAGAGGGAGAGAAAGGTCAACTGATAATAGTTAGCAGGAACAGAATTGATTGGTAAATCTAATTTTTAATGTGACTCTCAAAGGAACAAAGGTTTCTAAACAGTAACACGAGGAGAGTCTAGAAGGGATAATAGGGGAACACAAAGCATTTCAACTTCCCCAACATGATCAGTGAATCCGGGATATGAGTGAAATACACCCAGTAATAAAAAGGTTGCAGGGATTTCAGAGAGCATAGTGGAAGGGTTGGTTAAATATAGAATGGGACACTGTGGGAGGAGAAAAAATGAAGAAAATAGGACTTAGGGAAGGGGCAGTTGGGGGTGGGGGAGCAGAGTTTGTATTAGCAGCAGGGAATCCAGAGTCACAGAGAAACTTGCTATGAAGATTTTATTAAATATTCTTCCTTTATCCAAGGTTACAAAAAGTTATTTCCTTTGATTCTCTTATAATTTGTTTATGATATTACCTTTTATATCTCAGTCCTATATCTATCTGGAGTTATAATAAAATATCATTGTGAGATTATTGTCCAAAGCCTATTTCCCATAATCTAATTTATTACAGAACTCTTTCCAATTTTTCCACAAGTTTTTGCCAAATAATGAGTTCTTACTATAGTAGTTGGCATCTTTTGGACTGAATAATAAAAATTATTCTCCCATCCTGTATACAACATTTCAGGCTATTCATGAATTGATTTCACTATTGTTTAACCAGTTCTAAACAGTTTTGCAAATTAATGCTTTGTAGTACAGTTTGGAATCAGGTACCTGATTACCTTTTGCCATCTATCCTATCCCAATTTTTGTTTCTAGATTCTAGAGGAACAAAAAGTCAAGAATCTCAAAAGGAAAATGGGGGGAGTAGACATAGCAAGGAGAGAGACAAAGCAAGATCAGATATTGACAGGGGTAGAGCACTGGGTTGACGCTAATAAGATAAAATTCAACTTACCTTTATGAGTAGTCAAAAATTCTTTGGTACAATAAATAAATAAATTTCACAAATATAAGAGTGGAGGGAAAGCCAGGTTATTCTGAAAATATTTGAGGATTTATTGAACTTTAAGATGCAATTTGAAGAAGAAGTATGATTTGATGGAGGAAAAAAGTGAATGTGGTCTTAGGCTGCATTGAGGAACAGAGTGATAATCCCACTATACCTTCATGGGACTACATCTGGAGTGTTGTGTTCAGTTCTGTTCACCATATTGTAAGAATGCTACTGATGAGCTACAAAGAGTTTACAGAGAGGGAAGACAGTGTTATGTATCGTACACAAGTCTACGGGAATTAAAACTTTTAAGTTTTTCTTTCTTATACCATGGAACCTGGAAGCTAAACTAGATATGCAAAATACTGTTCCTATTATTTGTACCTAGAAAAGCTACGTGTAGTTATAAAAATAAATGTGTCTAGATAGAAAAAAGGAAATGAATAATTTTCTGCTGGAGAATTGTGCAACTGTGGCTTACTAATGAAACATATGAAACATTTTTTAGTCGATGAAAATAATGACCATGTTGTTATAAGCCAGTCACATTAATGGAGTGTCTACTGTATATTAATGCATGACAACTGAACACAGTGCAAAACTAATAATTTAAAAATGAGGTGTGTTTCTCTTTTATTCTTTTGTTTGAGGGTTAAAAAGTCAAATATACTTAATGAGGATTTATTCTCTATTGAGAAAGAAAGCTAAGGCACAGAAAGTAAATGTTATTTGTCCTGATTATACAACTTCTAAATGATACTGAGAATAGAATTTAGAGCGCTTATTTATATTTAGATATTTCCTAGGTAGATCATGCTTTTTCTCAAACTGTTTATGCTTCAGGTGACTGAACATAAGAATAATGAGCAGGCAAACACCTTAGCTTGGATGGCTTCCACAGAATGCTTGCCAGTTTTTCATTTTGTATATGGATGGAACTGATGTTGAACTAGATAAATTTTTAATCTTTTTAATAATATGACATTGGAAAAATTATCTTTTAATACAAATATGAAAAAGCTTGGAAAGGAATGAAATAATTTCCCTATATTTCTTGTCTACTCCTTCCTTCTGTATTTCCTTAGTCCTCAATATTCAGGAAGATTATTCTATAAACTCTCAAATGCAGCACCCCTGACTCTGAAAATATGAGAACAAATGACTTGAAATTCAAGGCAAAATTAACAGTGAATTGTAAACTTCTTGTGGGCAAAGATTATTTTTTGTTTGTTTGCTTAGCTTTGATTTCAGAATAAAGCCTAGAGTCTTGAATATGGAGGCCACTAGGTACATAGGAAATGCTTAATAAATATTTATTTATTGACGTTTGTGGGGGAAATATTATACAAAGATTTTTTGTAAATATCTGTGATTTTTCCTCCCCCCCCCATTTTCTTCTCTAATATATTACCTTTTCCTACAAAAATAAAGCCTTCCTGTGTAACAAAGAAAAAACTTAAGCAAAAATAATAAATACTTCTACCAAGACCAACAGCGTATACAAAATTACACCATAGTTTCCTATCTTTCTAATGAGAAGAGAAGGGCAATTTCTTCATTTCTTCTCTAGGATCAAGAGCAATCACTGTGATTAAATAGCATTTGGCTTATTGTTGCCAGTTTTAGTATTATTGTTATAAAATCTCTTGTTTTTCTTGGTCTACTTCACTTCTACTTTAGTTTACACTCAGCCACCATCCTGGTTTAGGGCCCTATTACATCATAACCTAGACTACTGGAATAGCCTGTTTATGAGTCTGCCTCTCTCTCCCTAGTCCATCAGTCAACAAAATGATTTTCCTAAAGCAGAGATGTGACCATGTCACCCTCCTAGTCAATAAATTCTCATGGGTCCCCATTATAAAATCCTCGTTTGGCATTCAAAGGCATTCATAACCTAGTTCCCTTCTTCTACCTTCTTCCCCTGACTGTCCACCACATATTCTTTCACCCAGTGACAATGGACTGTTGGCTGTTCCATGAATACAATATTCCAACTCTGGGCTTCAGGCAGTTTTTTTGGCTGTCATCCATGCCCGGAATGCTATTCTTCTTCATCTCTACCTTTTAGCTTTCTTTAAACTAACTAAAACCTCAACTTCTACAGTAAACTCTCTTTTTAACATCTTCTCTCTGTCCATTATTTCCCATTTTTCTTGCACTTGTTGTTCAACATACCCATTTGTTTGTTTTCTTCCCCATTAGAACGTGTGCCTTTTGAAGGTAGGGACTATCTTTTTTGGGGATCTCTTTTTGTATCCCCAGAGCTTAAGCACGGTTCCTCGCATACAGTGGATGCTTAATAAATGTTTGACTGATATAAGAAGGTGTGTATATATCGAGTACAATGTATGGTGGGTTTTCTTTATAAGGAGCTGGCTACCTTTCTGTTTTTCTGCAGGCTTTTGGGAAGTAATATTGATATATGTGTGCATCTTTATACTTTTATTGGGAACTTATTTCCTCTATTTTCTCTTTAAAGTTGCAGCATGGGAAGAAGAAAGAAATGAATCTTAGCAATTATAAGTCTAGACAAAATCATCAGGGAAACGAACATCACAATCCTCTTGTGATCTACCCAGAAAATCGTGTCCTACCTTTGCTCTTCTTTTAGCACTAAAATATCTACCCTCCTTAAAATCTAGGGATGGATTTCCTCCTCAATAGTGAAGGTTAAGGAAAGTGAATGCAATAAACTGTGTACCCATTGTATGAAAAATCTAATAAATGCTGTGGCTAATCTTGACTCCAAAGACAAATGAGGAAACTGATTTCTTGGCAGAAGGGCAGGGGGTTAACTGTAGAGAAGTAAGCCTATTTTGTCAGGCAAAACCATCAAAGGAGGAAGAGCACTTTGTGGGTGGAAAAAGTGCAACAGGAGAGAGAGAGTAGCTATTGGGAAGTGAAGGCAGTCTTTTAAAAAGCATAAATAAAATATATTTTTAAAGGCTATTAGAGAAAAAAACTCACTTCAAAAGTGTAAGTTAAAACATTAACTAGGATAAAAAAATGAAATTTAAGACTCTTACTTGCTAAGCCATTCAAAGTGTTCTTTTTTGTCAGAACAACCATAGTCAGTGGTCCAGGCATGGCCAATGGTATACTTATGGAACTTTAGCATGTCCATTACTCCAACTTGGGCAATGACACAACCGAAGAGGTCAGGGCGTTGATTAGCACAAGTAGCTAAAAGAAAGAAAGGCAGACCAACTTAACTCAAGTTATACAACAATTATCATAAAACAATAAAACAGGATTCAGAGGCCAATGGTTGTGATTATGACCCTTTTTGGCAGTTCACAGAACTTCAGGCTAAAAGAAATCTCCAATCAATCTAATCCAGTCATTTTATAAATTAGATAACTGAGGCCAGGGGATTAAACCATTTAAACAAGCTTAATCAAGTTGCTAAAGGACAAGCTAGATCTTAACCTCCGGATCTCCTAATACCCAGTCATTGTTATTTTTCCAGTGGATCATTTCATGTAGTTTATCCTTTGATCTTGCTATTTTATCTCTCCTTTGCTCTTTACCTATGTTCCTTTCTTTTTACCTACAATGTGCTTTGTATATTATATTCCCAGTTCCTAGCACAGTGCTAGGAACACTCAATTAATACTTAGTGATTGATTCCTTTACTCTCATCTAAATCTAGCCATTGTTATCTCTCATAATGACTCTGACCTTAATGCAGTTCCTCCCAATTTCCCCTTTGCCAGTCATCCTTTTGTTGTACAGTTTTCCCTGTATTATCTTTTTCTCTCCTCTTTCATTCTTCCAGTTAGTATTCTTTCTTTTGTACTCTACCCACCCAGAAAGATCTTTCTCTTTATAAGGAAGCTGGCCACATGGGAAGAGAGCCAAAGACTCTGGAACAGTTGACTAAGGAGACAGAGTGATCTTTAGTTCATCCTTGACAATGAGAAAGAGGATTGTGTGAAGGTCAGTAACAATGGAGAGGGTATGGGATTCAGAGAAGAAATGGAATCAGGAGAAAAAGGTTTGACTAAACATGGAACTTGTTATGCTAGGTACACACACAGATTTGATTTTTAGATATTCTCCATACCAAACACTGTTATTGTTTAAAAATTTCAAAGAGAGACAGGTCATAGGTATTTAAAGAAATAGTGGAGACCACAAGAAAATTTATGCCTTTGCTGAAATCACTTAAATTTTCAGATCTATCTCATCAAATTTGGAGAAGAATACATTTTTATTAATTGTTAGAGAATGATACTTATAAAGCTTTTAAATGACTATGGAAATATACATTTTTACTTTTATTAGAATATGGGAAAGTAGAATGGGAGGAAATGTATAAGATTCATAAGTTTATTTTGGAGGAGGATTAAAATTTTCTATTAATTTAGAAAATGGAATGAAGGATAACCTTCAAAAACTGGCTTTTGCTTTTTAGTACATGAAACAAATATGTATGTTCCTTTTTACTACTTTGATGCCTGTTGCCCTCCTTAGTACTATCTTGCCAGATGTTGTCTTATTTATTTATGCAAACCTTAAAATAATATACAACTGTCAAATGTCATTATTGATCAGTTCCCAATCAGGGGATATATGGTCACTATTGATTATTCTTATTCAACTGTCATCATTACAAAGGATGATTCAGTAGATTGGAAGAGAAGGGAAAAATGGAAGGATATGCAGAAATGATTTATGTAATAACAACAAACATCAATAAAACATTAAATATTTTAAAATTAAATTATAAATAATTAGAATTTTATTATTTAAGCACGATCTTTTCATAAACTGTTATTTTTGTGATTATTTTTGATGATGACTAAGTTTAGCACTTAAAAATTTTTCATTACAAAAAAAAATTGGCATGCTTTTAAAGCTAAGAAATTTAAAGACTTGTGCTCAAACTTTGTGCATAAATTTCATTTTCACTATTCAAACTATCTGAACTTGTCTGATTTGTTCTCTAAATGTTTTTCCTAAAACTTCCCCATTTATCTTCTTAAAATTCCACAAACCACAAAACTCCCTACTGGTCCTCACTTTCATCTGCCCAAAGACCTAATAGCCAGAGCAGATAAAAAAAAATATACATGGACATCAATAAGATTCACAAGACATTTCTATTATGAATAATCTCAAACGATCAAAGCTGAACTAAGAATTATAAGTATTTTGCATATACAATTATTCCATGATCTTAAAGAGACTGACATAATGTGTATAATACTGAAAACCAACAAAGTTATTACATATGAAACGCTGATTATTTTTCTAAGGTATCCAAACTGTTTTAGGATTAAAACAGCTATAGAAAGCTGAAAAATACATTTTAATGAATCACTCAGTATATGGAATACTATTAGAGAAACTGATATAAGAAAATTTGTAGATGAATTGAGAATGAATCAGGGCAAGATTCTTAAAACAGGATAATTTATCTGATGGCTATATGTAAAATTATCCACAAGTTTTTCTTTTAAAAAACGAAGTACAATTTAACTAAATAC
Source organism: Sminthopsis crassicaudata (assembly GCF_048593235.1). Taxonomy (NCBI): domain Eukaryota; kingdom Metazoa; phylum Chordata; class Mammalia; order Dasyuromorphia; family Dasyuridae; genus Sminthopsis; species Sminthopsis crassicaudata. Next base: position 200,081,169 of record NC_133620.1, on the reverse strand, counting down.
CGGATTTATTTATGGATGATTACTTACATATTACATTACGATAGGGAAAGGGAATGAAACTACAATTCCACTACTACAGGGAATGCCCGGATAAGGATATTTTTCCTGCTAAGGTATATCCCTTATAAGTGGAGCGGTTTCCCAGGGCCACACAGCAAGTATATATGAGAGATAACCCAGGTCTTCCTGGCTCCCAGATAGATCCATGTCTATACTGTGGTATTCATGATCAGGAGACAAGCTAACTACTGTTACCTTTACTATAGTTATGTCTTGTGTTATTTGTATTTTCATAAATCCTATGATCTGAAAATAGGTTATACTTAAACAAAGCAATTCTAAAAAAAAACTGATCACCAGGATGATTTCAGAAAGGCTTGGATTTACATGAACTGATGCTAAGTGAAAGTAATAGAACCAAGAGAACATTGTACACAGCAACAAGAAGATTATGTGATGATCAACTCTGATGGACTTCGCTCTTTTCAACAATGAAGCGATTCAGAAATTCTAACACACTTGTGACATAGAGTGCCGTTTGCTCTTTCACACTCACTCCTGAAAGAGGATTGTGGGAACTAAATGTGACTTACAACATAGTATTTTCACTTTTGTTGTTTACTTGCTCTTTTTTATTTTCTTTTCCTTTTTGATCTTATTTTTCTTGTGCAGCATGATAAATGTGGAAATATATAGAAAAACTACATATATTTAATCTATATTGAATTACTTGCTATCTTGGGGAGGAGGATGGGAAGAAGGGAGGAAAAAATTTGAAACGTAAGATTTTGCAAAGGTGAATGTTGAAAACTAACTTTGCATGTATTTTGAAAAAGCTATTATTTTTTATATTAATATCAAAGAGTTTAAGTTACAGCATACATTTAAAAAAACCAAACCATTTTTAGGGGAATGGTACATAATGATACATAACGGAACTAAGGAAATGGAATACTTGACATTTGCTATAGATGGAGTGAGGGGTTGCTGGGCCATTAAAATAGCTGTGTGCCCTTAGGCTTTACCTCTCTGTACTTATCTTTCAAAAAAAAAAAAAAAGCTGAGGTGGAATAAGGAGTGGGAAGTGAGGGTAGGTAAAACAAAATGATTTCTAGGTCCCCTGTCAGTTTTAACATTTTATATAATTTATTGTGTCAATCCTTCTGTAAAATCAAGCTATCTTCTACAGCATTGCCTCTGTTCCCAAGTTATAAGAGCAATTTGGCTATGTAATTTATAAGGTACCTTTCTTTAGCTCTTGCATTCTGAAGATTTTTAGCATACATTGAAAAGTAATATCAATTAAAGATCATACTCAAGTTCTATACATGCTAATTTTAGGAAAGGCAGTATGATATAATTTAATGAATTTTGGACTTGCCTTTCTTTGTAATCCCAGTGCCCTGAATATTGCCTGGCACACAGTAGGTGTTACATAAATCCATATGAAATGATTTATCTATGCCAACATATAAAATATAAAATATTGTAAACAGTTTTTTAATTGATTGCCATCTTAGATCATTTGTATTTCTGCTGCTCTCTACTGACTAGGATAATTTGAAGAGTGCCCTCCAATAAGATTGTCTGAAAACTTACAATGAATAAGAAATATAAATCTTACCCACTAAAAGTCCTCCATTTGAGCCTCCATTAATTGTTAATCTCTTTGGTGAAGTGTAACCTTCCTTTATAAGATATTCTGCAGCACACTGAAAATCATCAAAACAGTTTTGCTTTTTGCCTAGGATACCACCTACAATATATCAAAAGCAGAGAAGGAAGGGAAAAATATTGAGAGTTAATTCCACAGAATTCATAATACCATGTAGTCAAAAGAAACTCAAAAAAAAAAAAAAGTAGAAAAAAATTTAGCTCAAGGAAATGATGAGATAATTTGGTACCCTTCTCTCCCAATGATTTCTTGAGTCCCAAATGATAAAATGCTTGCATTACGGAAAAAGTGGGTTGCAAATACCACTAACATGCTTGCATCTCAGATTCTGCTATACAGGTTTTTGAAATGACCCCATCCAAAAATTAACATCATCACCTAAAAACATAGAAAAACTTCTCAAAGTGCAATATTTTATTATGACCATTTTTATAATTTATTACAATATTTCATTATAATTTAAAAGAGTAACATTATAAATTCTTTTAAAAATAATGTGAAATAAAAAGAAAATTTCCATATAAACAGAACAACAAAAAAAGACTGTACATAAAAATTTATTTCTATCATTTGTAGCTTGCTTTTCATTTTAAATACAATATTAGTTCAGCATGTAGCTTGATACTATCCTACTTGTCTGAATACCTTCAGGCCTCCTTCCTCCTGTTCTCTTCTGTGCATTTTAAAAAATGCCTCAATGCTGGATACTCTTGCCTTTTTCTTTCTTTTTTTTGAAGAGGTAGGGAGTGGGAGAGGACAATCCTGTCTTACCTTTTGTGCCCTCCTTAACTAAAAAAAATAAATAAAACCCAGGCAACAAATACACAACCAATCAATGCCCACAATGGTTGTCTGAAAATGGATGTGTAATTCTGCATCTCTTGAGTCCAACATTCTTCCATAACTTTGATGAGTAGCATGCTTCATCAGTCCTCTGAAATTGTTTATCCATTGCATTAGAGTTCTAAAAATTTTTTGTAGCTATTTGTTTCTACAACAAATGTTACATTTAGAAAAAAAGTAAATGAACAATAAAACAGGACTAAAACTTTTCACACTGCTTGTACTTAAGAAATGCCTGTTGACTCACTAATTCCATGATTGTATGATATCTTTCAGATCAAATAATTTTTAATTCACATGCAAGATTAATGTCTGAAAGAAAACAAGCAAAATAAAGGTAGTGCCAGTATTATTCTCCTTATTGTGTACATTGAAGAAACCAAAGGAAAGTTGTGGCTTGCCTATCTGGCTCCAAGTTTAGTAATCTACTCACTATCAGGATACTTAGAAGGATAAATGAAAGGATGCAGTTTTGCAAAGAAAAAACATTACTACTAAAAAAGAAAAACATTACTACTTTACAGAACCCAAACTCAAATGATAAAACAAAAATTCAAACCTGCAAAGTTCAGAAATCCTGGATTCACTGATTTCTTATTTGGTAAAACTAACACCATAATTTGGGAAGTATAGTTTGTCTATGATCTTTCCTTCAAGAGTAAGATCAGTGTAAATTGTGTTTATTTAATGAACTGCCTAAGTTTGGAACTGTGTATTACTTAACCCAAAGGGTGTTCTGGATGGAATTTTTTTGTAAATCACTTATATCATATATGAGTATGAGTCATTCCTATTTTTAATATCCCCTCATTTCTTCAGGGAATTGGAGTAGTATAGACAAAAATTTCAGACATCTCTTTATCCAGAAACTCTTTGATAATCTATAGTCTTGAAAAATTTCTTATAGAAATTTTCTCTCGCCACATTCAACTCCCATCACTACTTTATGTTAAATTCTTTTAGTACTACATATAATAATGAGGCTGTAATTCTATCAGTATCTTTTTTACTTAAGTACTTATTTATATAATTTCAAGGTTAGGCCATTCATAAATCTAGTTACAAATTTACACCAATCTTAATGAAAAGGACTCCTATGACCACATTTCTCCATGTTGCATTTGTAATTTCAGACAAGTTAACATCCTCCCTCATTTCTGTTTCAGTGTTCCCTGGGATTTTTTGCCCTCTTCTCCAACATGGGAGAGGGAGTGATGTGTTTGATTAGGAGATAGAGAAAGAATGGGGAATTTGATATAAGGCCTGATAAATCTGGAGTGATGGAATAACATTTAAATGAAGATGTAGTAGAAGCTGTTTTTTATATATAGGAATTGATAAGTCAAAAACATAATTTTCAACATCACTTTAAAGTTCGGTAACCTTTCAGGTCCTTGGGGGGTGGAGGGGAAAAGTAACTACTTCAAATAAATTTTTATTGGTGCAAATGTGTATGGCTGATAATATGCCTCTTCTGAGATTTGGGACTTTTTCATTTTTCAAGCCATTTCCCTTAAGTATAAGACCAGAGAAAAAAATAAATGAAAAGGAGAAAAGTTTACTGCATTACTCTGGATATTGTTTTGGGCAAAGTTCAAGATTCACAGACATACTCTCAAAGGAACATCAAAGTCACCTATGAAATGAACAAAAAGTAGATACCTATCTAATTATGCATCTAAGATGTACCACTTCTGCAAAAATTCGATTAAAGCAATAGAAATAAGAATTTTTTAAGCATATTAACAAAAATGTTAAGATTTTCATAAGAAACCATAGGAAAAAAAATGAATCAGCTATGATTACTTAGCTTTAAGATATATCATTTGCAGTACAGAAGTAAATATTTTAAAGTGACTCCATTTTTAATTCAATTATCAACCAACTTTCAAAAAAAAAAAAAAAAAAAAAAAAAAGATTGGCTTCAGATTTATGAAACTACGGGCATTATCATCATATAATGAACAACTACTGGCTCACTTATAGCCCTACCACCAAATCTCAGTTTATTCTAGGGAAAGTTTCTAAAGCCACATTCTCACGTACCAGTCTACTTAAGTTTGGTTCTTGGGGGAGATGAAAAGGTGATGGTGGAAAAGAACGCGTTTCCTTAAGTTTGGGGGAGGATTTAAGCCAATAAGTAAAGGTCATGGGAAAATTATTAATTTTGGACTGTAGTGTTCAAAATGATAGGAACTGGGCAAAATTTCTAACCCTGCTGCTTTTGGGGGCTGAGTCCTGAACTGTGATACCTACTAGTTGTTTTTGTCCATCTTTTAAAGTTGTCCACATTCTTACTTAATATTCTTTCCTTCCAGTTATCGGGTTTCATATCAAGGTACTTGTTTTTGGGCTGTGACTTAGAAGGATAAAGATGAGTGAGTGGATGTCCTAACCTGCTAAGATTGGTTTATATAAAATTTTAATTGTATGAGACCTTCACATTGTTTTTTAGTTTGGAATTCAAAGAAAGCTAACAACAAAAGTTCTGAATAAAGGAGGAAAATTGTTCATCCTCATAATGTTAGCCACAGGATGACTTTAAAAGAGAAGGGGGGAAAAAAGGAAAATCTAGTTTCTCATTCAAAAGTCTATATTAAGAAAGTTATCTATAAAGGGTCATCTTATACATTGTTCTAAAAATAATTTTTATTGATATCCTTTGGTTTTCTATCATTTACATTCCTATTTTCAAGAACCATCCCTAATAATAAAGAATAAAAGAGAAAAATACTTTAGCAAAATTAAACAAGACATAAAAAGTCTGACATATAATGTTGCATATTTCCATAGGAATTCCCATGGGAAACCTCCTTTATAAGGAAGACCTCCAAATGTTTTTTTAAAAAGCAACAATAAAAACCATTTTAGTTACTTTTTGAAGAAATAGCTCTGAAACTTAGTTATTGTATATTACCACTATAAAAGGATATGTAAGAAAAGTTATTTTAATAAAAAGGGGCAAATGTTGATAGATGAGATGTATATATTTTCTTTGTCAAACAACCTGAATTAAGTTGAAGAAGGGGTAGGAGTAGAAAAATAAAAAGTAAAAAATCAAAATGTCATTCTTGTTTGGAACACCATTCTCTTTTGACAGGGGAAGCATCTTACCTTTATGCCATGTTTCTCCATATTCACCCCCTCCTCTAATGTTAGCTACTGCTAGCACACCACCCATGTGCCTCACGAAAATAAGCCTGGATACACTGTGAAACAAACAAAAAACAAATATCTTAGTTATTTTTCTAGCTGCTAGTGTTATTTCTTTTCTTCTCAAAATATAAACTATATCTAAATGACAACAACAACAAAAACTTTGTTGCATGTGGCATCATTTAAATGTGGAACTCAGAATGAAATACAATTTGATCAGATTATCCAATTGTTCCTGAGTGATAACTGATTATAAAGCACAGTCACGAATTTCCATTTGAGGATCTAGTGTTTCTCACTTTTCTATATTTGAAAAATATATCACTATGCAGAATTGTAATAAATACTTCATAAAGCATTAGGTATGAATATGACACAGGGACTATAAATAACTAGATGTATTAAATAATGCTAAGAGTAAGAAGTCTTAGCAAAGATTTCCTTAGAATTCACTAGGTCATTATTAATATTTTTCCAGAAGTTTTATGTACCTTGTTCTTAATATACTTTACTTTAGAGAAGTTATCAAATATTTGGTAAGCATATATTTAAAATAGGCACTTTAAAGAGTTAAGACACATGGTGTTTCTCCTTTTTAGGTTATAACTCCAGTCCCATATTCCCAATTATTTGCTGGATATCTTTACTTAGAATTCTCCTCTGTCTGAAATTTTATGTTAATAGGACATTGCTCTTTATTCAAAATACCTATTACACAAAATATACTGTATTTCATCTGAAATTCAAGATCTTATGCAATCTATCACAAACTGAATCTCATTTCATTTCACAGATACAATATCCCATTAAAACTGGACTATGGTTTTATCACATAGACAGTGACTGTATTATAAGATTCTAAGGTCCAGAGAGTGATATAAGAGACTACTTGGAGCGACAAACACTGAGCAGAACAGATGATGGATCACTCCCAAGAAATTGCAAAGCTTCTTCTTTAATCATCACATCCCAACAAAGACATAATACCAGACACTCAATATAAAGTTGTGAATAAATGGTAGTGCTAATTTATAGTTATCACTTGAATTTGGCTTCACGGTCTATGTTGGAAAGGATGGTCTAACCTAAATTCACAATGTCGTAATCATAGAATTCACATCAATCATAGAAGGGGACATAGATTGCAAGGATGTTGTATAGATTTCAAAAATTATCCTATAATCTAGCCAAAGGTCAGTCCTTGAGAGTAGGAAAACCTAAGAACTGAAATGAATGTTTTAAGAGGGGAAAAAGGATAGGAAATTACTTTTTAAAAAACTGAATTCCAAATAATTGAGTGTAAAGGTCTTTTATTTAAGAACAAAAAAGCAAACCACCTGTTTAAAGTACATATGCTGGTTTTTTACAAGAAACAGAAAATTAAAGTCAAGTTTGCAGAGAAAAAAAAAAGGCTGTAATTGTCTCTTACATAAAATGACTCAAACCTGAATAATGTGAATTTTTAAAAGAAATACTGGAAAATATTCACAGAAATAATTGGAGAAGAATTGTAAAATAATGAATTCCATTTTATCTGAAAATTTAAATAGAAAATGGTAATACTCTGCATAGAAAATGTACTTAAATATTGGAAGTGATGATCTGAATGGTTTAATAAAAGATTCTTAGTGTTGCTGAAGTGTATAACTATTATGTGAAACATCATTTTCTCTGCAGGGGCATCCCAACAGTGAATGGTGTTCCTCAGAACCCAATGATAAAAAATATCAGGAAACTATGACATTAGAGTTGTACCTACAAGGAGGACACAACCTTATCACCAAGCAGATAAATCAGAGCCTGTACCCAAACTGATAGATTCTATGACTTTTTTTGTTGTTGCCTATAAAATTTTTCAGGAAGATATAAGGCTTTAATAAATGGTTATCTGATACAATCAGAAAGTCCTGGATTTTTTTTTGTTTGTTTGTTTGTTTTTTTTTTTAAAAGACAGCTAAACCTTAAGTTGTGGAATCAGATTCACATTAGGAGTGTAAATGTTTTATATATCTACATATACATATATGCAAGTGTATGTATATATACATAAAAGTATCCATGTATAAAATGAGAAAAAAATTGTAAAGCAAAGTAAAAAATTTATTTTAAGTAGGCAATGTTAACTAATTGAATTCAGTCAACAATTAGCATGAAAGAGCACCGTTAGTATAAAGAACACATAATGAGAGATTCATTACCTGTAGGGTAATGAAATGTTGCTTGTCCAGCAGCCCGGATGGTCATACTAGGGAGTCTATCAGAATATACTCTAATCTAGGGGTTTTTAACCTAGGGTTTAGGAACTTGTTTGAAAAATATTTTAATAACTATGTTTGAATAAAATTGCCTTTCCTTTGCCATCCTACATAGTTAACTAATGTTATTTAACATTATTCTGAAAAGGGAGTCCCTTAACTTCATCAGACTGCTAACAGGATCAATCACACAAAAAAAGATTACAAAGCCCTGGACTGGTCATAAAATACTTGTGCTCACAGCACATGAAACCAAAAGCTGTCCATCACAACACCAAGTGAAAACCTATTCCCAAATAATTCTCTTTCAAAATCATAAAAACATTTGCAGTTTTGCCTATTTTAAAATATTCAGAATAAACCTCTTTTCTCAAGGTCTTCCTAAATATCATGAGTCCAAATGAATAAGAGTAAAGCAAGAAAGTAAAGATTTTTCATTTCCTGAGTTTTAACAAATGGGAATACAGTAAAGATATTACTTTCTTAAATAAGTTGCAAGTTGAAAATGTGAAATGGATAGAAATAAGGCAATTTGGGTCCCTGCTTACTATTTCCTGCAAGGTACTTTAATAAATGTGCATTAAAGTGGTTGCTACCATTGACTGTAAAGTTTGTAATCATGCTATTATCAATAATCTGGGTTATGACTTTTTCCCTCAAATGTAAGTGGCACAATGAAAAGAGCACTGAAAGGAGTCATGGAACCTGGGTTTAAAGCCAGATTTTCTATCTATAAATTAAGGGGGGAAAAACTAGCAAAGAACTAGGTCCCTTTCAGTTCTCAGTCTAGGATCCCATGATGCAATCATATTGGAACAAAAGAAGAGGACACAAATTAGATTTCTATAAAAAAAATTCAGCTTTCAATTTTCTACAGATTAAATCCTAAGACTTCCATTAAAAGTATTTCCACTGTTCTTTACATGTCAAAAACGATAGTGTTCAAAAAAAACAAAGCCAAACATTTAAAAAAACTCATACTCATTGATTAAAAACACTTCTAAGTCAAAGGGAAATGCTTTTTACAAGGAAAGGAAACAATTATCTAACATGATTATTAAATTCACAGGTGATATTTAAAACATCTCAATAAAATGGCCTTGAAAAGTCCCCAAGTGAAAATACCTTTTACTTATCTTTAAATGTTATCAAATCTAACACTGTGTGATGCTCTTTCTATGAAGATCTATAAATTGGGATAAGAAATAAAACTCTTGAGTCTCCAGAGTATTCCACATTTACCTGTAGCTTGGTGTAATAGATATATTGAAGCCCCCATAGCCATATAAGAAAGCAGGATGAGAGCCATCTAATTTAATTCCTTTCTTATGCACAATGAACATTGGGATCTTCGTGCCATCTCTGCTGGGGTAGAACACCTGGGAGAAGAGAGAGGATAAGTTTAGACTCAATATGATACTTCATATGTCATGTAAGGACTCCTGTGTTCTTTTTGGGAAAAATCTGAAAAATAGTATGGATGACCAAATTTTTTCTATAACTGACAGCTAGAAAATTAGATGGAAAAGTGGACAGAGTATGGAATCAGGATGATTTGAGTTCAAATCTTGCATCAGACATTTGATAGATGAAAGACTTTTAAGGTAAGCCCCAGTGTCTGCCTCCTCATCTACAAAATGTAGATAATAATATCATCAATCTTTTTGGAGTTGTGAGAATAAAAGAAATAATATTTGTAGAGGGCTTTGTAAACCTTAAAGCATATAAAAATGCTAGTTATTTATTATTATTATTATTATTATTATGGTTTTAATCCGCACTTTGCCACTATGTAGCAGTGTTACTACAAATAATTTTACTTCTGTAATCTCCAGATTCCTCTTCTGTAAAATGGAGTCAAGTCAAATGATCCAAACATCCCCAATATCCTACGCTTTCAGTATCTGTCTCTCTTCCATCAATTATGCCTTAAACTGACAAAAAGGCTATATCCTTCTCTACTATTACACATCATGGTTGATGGAGAAAAAGAAAGCCCTTCCCTCTGTCCAATAGGGTCTTTCCTCACACATCATTCCTATGAACTCTCTTGAATTTATAACTAAAAGTAGATTTTCCCTTTAAAGTGGCATGTAGAATTATGCTATAATATCTTTACCAAAGCTATTAGAAAATGTGAAACATTTCACTTTTTAAAAGCAAGTATGGCCCCAACTATCATTTCTGGGATAGAAATTCAACAGACACAAATCAGCAAGTCTTTTTCCTTTAAAAAATGTTTTCATGATTTGAATCTTGACATTCTAAATCTAAATGCAGTTTAGAGTTACCATGTTATCATCAATTTGGAAGTTATTAGGAACTATGACTTTCAAAAAGGAGCAAATAGGAGCTCTTTGGTTAGAGTTACATACTTTCAACCAGAAATGACAGCTCTTAGGACTGACTTGAATCTGGGCAATATATCCCTTAATAGTCCTAAGTAACATTTCCAGGTTCCTCAATGCCTCAAAGGAGAAAGGTTATTAGAAGAAAGAGATATTAAATGAAAGGAAAGGAATGAAAGGAAAGAAAACACTGGATCCATTCTCCATAACCAGAAGAGAATGTGTAAATTTGCTCTCTGGAGAGACCGAACCTCTCCATTCATCACTCCCACTCTACCCTACACCTAAGAACATCTTCCCAGCTTGGAATGCTCCCTTGCTAGGTTCTTAGCAGCAGGCTGGAATGAAATGATCTAAAAGACCTGTCTGCCTAACTGTGAGCAAGACATTTAACTTCTTTGACTCTTAGCTTCCTCATTTTTAAAACTAAAGGGACTGACTAGACTTCTAAGTTCTCTTTTAGCACCAAATATCTAGAAACTGAGGTTCTGAGAGATCACAAAGAGAGTAAGTACCAGAGGCAGAAGTCAAACCGAGTTTCCTCTGACTTCAAAAGCAAAATATATATATATATATATATATATATATATATATATATATATATATATATATATATATGTAAAACTGCAACAAGAACCCTGCAGGATGATTACATGTTTGGACCTATCTTGTAGCATTCAATCTCTGTCTGAGGACAACTTGAAAATCACATTAAAATATGGGAACATTTTAGAGGACTAAGCAATAATGCTCATGCTCTTTAAGGTTTGCCATGTGCTGGAACTCTCTTGTGATACAGGTGCTACTATCACCTTCCATTTTACACATGAAGAAACTGAGGCTCAGAGAGTGATTTAAGGTCGTAGGTATAGAGGTAGAAGGGATCTTAAAAGGCATCTAGCCTAGTGTAAGCCTCTTCAACATACCCACCCCTGTCCCAAACCCCTAATTAAAAAAGCATATGGAGGCTTGGAGAGGTTAAATGACTTACATAGGATTATACAGGTAACAGATACAGGAAGAAATGACACAATTAGGATTTGAACCCTGATTTGTGATGCATTAAGGTTTTTTTTTTTTTTTTTAAATCATACCACACTGCTTCTTAATCTTAAAAACTATGGTCAGTGATTGTGGTCTTCTAAATTGTGAGTTGTGGAATCAGATATACAACCTCCTGCTTATCCGTCTGTATCCAATTCAGCTAAAGATTTTACCATACCAAAACTACTGTGGGGAATTTCCAAGAAGTAGAAATAATTAGTTTAGAAAGGAATAGATATTAGATGTTAGAGAGAGGAAGATCATGGTTGAAAAAAGCCAAAAACCTTGGATCTTGTCTTTTAAATTAGTAGAAACAACTGCATCAAATTGCATCTGTCTTTAGAAAAAAATATTTGAAGCTGCACATGTCACATTAAACAAGCTAACATAGAAAATAAAGCAAATTGAAAGCAGTTTTGGAATGAATGGAAGCCCATTCTAGGAGAGGGAGAGATGGAGAGGGAGAGAGAGAGAGGGAAAGAGAAAGAGAGAGAGAGAGAGAGAGAGAGAGAGAGAGAGAGAGAGAGAGAGAGAGACAGAGAGAGAGAGAGAGACAGAGACAGAGACAGAATGGTTTTACTTAGTAAAGAGTCTCACATGATTCTACTTTGAACCAGATCAGACCAAAAAGTAAAAAGTGTTTCACATGACTTTATCAGGTTACAAAATTTAGAGTAATGGACTAGAATTTAGTATTATATCATCATTAATAAATAATAATGGATTTGAAGTTCTAAATTTCAACTGGGCAACCATATGAAGAATAAGGAAGCAGTCCACTATTAAAATAGAAAGCTGTTTTCCTGGAATGCTGAAGGGTAACAGGATCAGTAGAGATTACTGAGGAAAAAGATAGTAATTCCATAAAAAGAAGATGGTTGGAGCTATGGTTGTAAGAGAAACAATGCCACTAAATAGAGAAAGGCCTAGGTAGACTACAAATGGGGAAAATATATGTTTAAGTCCCACCTCAATACAAATTTACTAAATGAATATAAGCAATTCATGTAAATGCTCAGGACTCCAGGCAACTTTTTTATGATAACAACAACTAACATTTATATAGCCCTTTATAGTTTGCAAAGCATTTCACTACTGTTGTCTAATTTGATTCTTATAATAAAGATTGATGCTATTATCATTACCACTTTGAGGCTGGCAGGATTCAAAATAAGAGAGTACTTTGGAAAATGGAGAATTGCTATATAAATTTAGGTTACTCATAGCTTTTCAAAGTTAGAAGGTTAAGTTTATAACTAGAGCATTTAACAATTCAGCTTGTACTGAAGAACTTTAGTGACTTTCTCAGGAGCTGAATCTACTTTTGGTCAATGTTAACTGTCAGTGAATTTTCGCACCTATGTAGAAATTTGTCTTTCAGTAGCTTTTAACTATTAGTCACAGTTCTACCTTTTTGACTCAATAATCCTTCTCTCTCACATGAAGATTTCTAAATACCTAGTATACCTAGTATAGCAATTTTGGACAGAAATATTTACTTGTTTAACAATCAAAAGATGCATTAACAGATCACAGAAAGTCAGCAAGTTGTAACCTTAAATAGCACAAATAAATAGCTTTAAAATTGGAAAGGACCTATGCCAAACCCCTAATTTTATAAAAAAAAAAAACCCTCAGGATTAGAAAACTTAAGCTCAAGAGCAAACAAGTATTAAGAAGAAAGATTTACTTCCAAAGCTGAATGGGGACATATGAGACCATTATATCCATCTCTTTCATTTTATTTTGTTTGAGATTGGGTTTTTCTATCTTACCCAAGCTAGAAGTAAAATGGCCCCTTGGGGAATAATCCTAACGTTGGTGGGCAAAGATATCTTGACCTACCCAGTTTTTCTGATCTGTGCTGTTACATATCACCTCAGAAGGCCTAGTGACTACTACTCCTAGGGAAAGTCATTGGGAATAGTCTCATTAGTGCTGATGCCCAATCAACTTTAGCTTCCCTGTAGCTCTGAATTTCTGAAATCAAAAGAGCCACTAGACTCAGACTCCCTACCTGTAGAAATTATTGACATGGGCCCATTCTGCCCAGGCCCCTTTGTTTTATAAATAAAATACCTAAAGTTCAGGGATTAGGTCACTTGCTCATCATTACATGGCTATTAAATGTCGAAGGGCTCAGGTACTACTGACTCCAAGACAGACTTCTAATTATACTACAATGCTTTTGGCAGAGCTGAATTTGAACTAGGACTTTCAACTTCAAACACAATCTTTTTCCGTTATGTGATGACCTCTGGAGCACATTGCAACAATTGGTTTATTGATCTATTATGTTAACCACAAGGTCTTAGGCTTCTCTCTTGTCACTGTTCACTAAATAAAACTTAACCCTTGAATACTATTAGCCATCAAGTAATTGACTCAAAGCTCCATATACTAATATATTCTTGTTCCCAGTATCCTGACAGTATTAATTGATTCAGTCTCTCCACCACATTGCAAGACTTATCTTTACCATTCGACCATTTTTCTATCTCCAAATCTATTCCTAGGTAGGACCAAGTGAGGCAGGACAGAGATTAAGACAGAAATGAGCATCAAATACCAAACTGATAACAAGATAGCTTTAACTAATTAGGATATTATGGAACTTTGTATTTATGTGCCTAAATCTGAAACCAAACAGCTGGTGACACATTATAATCTTTGGGGGATTAGACTGAGCTTCATGTCTACATACAGTAATACCGTTTTTTAACTTATCTTCTTCAAGGGTGAGGAAATGGGTAGTGGGAAGGTGGGGATTAGGGAATAGGGTAGAATTTAAGTATCAATCTATAATAAACACTAGACCATTAAATAAGGAGATCTGGGTTCCATTTCTGTAACAGCCACTCAGTAATTGTGTAATACTCAACACATCAATTCCCCTAAACCTCAGTTTTGTCCACTTGCAAGAAGAAGGTACTGGACCACATGATCTCCTAAGAGTATCTCTCATTTCTCACAATACATGAAAGGGAAATCTCAAAGTGCTTACTATATTCACTTGAGTTCTGATTATTAAATGGACCAAAGAATTTAGGGCTAGAAGGATTCATTTAGCCCAAAGTTTTTAACCCTTTTTTTGTATCATGGACAGTCTGGTAAAACTCTTCTCAGAGAAATATTTTTAAATAATTGAAGGAAATGCTAAATTTCAATGAAAGATTACTGAAAACAAAGATATAATATTTGTTCCTATCCAACTTTCTGAAATCTACCCAAAGATTCAGGTTAAAATTTCCATGATTTAGTCTAATCCACTCACTCTGGGAAAAAAAAAAAAAATACAAACCAGAAAAAGTTACCCAGCTTTTTAAAAATTATATTATTTATATATTATTTTAAAGGAAAAAATACAAAATAAAGGCTGACAAACACAGGACTTGAGAAACAACAGAATGTTAAATGCCGTAAGGGAAAGTTGAGATCAGCTGGGCCAATCCTCTTATCTTAAAAATGTAGCAATAAATACAAATGACTCACCAAAGGTCAAGTGCCAATTATAGTTATGGTAGAATGGGACTAGAATTCAGATTTCCTAACTCCCATTCCAGTGGTTTTTTTCCCCCCTATGGCATAAAATAAATTTAGCTCGTGCCATTATTCTATGGGTTCAATCAAGTCATAATTCCATACTGGAGTTTACTTAGTGGAAGGATGGGGAATCTTGTTTCTGCCTAGTATTTATAACATCATTCAAGGGTCATACAAAATTATCAACTTACAGAAGTCAAGCGGTGGGAGAGATTGTTAAACCTAACTTTTAGCTAATCATTGTCTGAGCCTGCCCTAGCAAATGATTTGTTGGGTCTTTTACAACCCACTGGTCAGAAATTCCCTCCTCCTGACTTAGGACATCAAGTACTGCTTATTGAGGAAGTAACAATATACCAACACAATAAACTCTTAAATGCTAGATTTCATTACCTTTTTTTTTTTTTTTAAGCAAGATAAAAACTCATCATTGACATTAATTACACAGAAGAAAAAATAGGAATAAACAAAAAAATTTGAACAATAGTTCAAACGAAAAACAGTTCATTTTCTAAACCCCATTTCTTTTCCTGTCTTCCTTACTCTTTTGGAAAGTAGACTCAAAGTAGTTAGAAAAAACATGCTAGACAGGAGCTACAGTAACTAAGGTACAAGTCTGTTTAGAAATATGATTCTCTCTAACACATTAATAGTAAGTGACATTTGTAAAATAAAACACTACAAGTTGCTTGGGCACTTAGCTTTTAAAAATCAATTTTAATAATATTTTAAAAAGTCTGGCATATGCAAATCACCTCAAAAATAAAAAATAAAAGTTCTATAAGGTTTACAAGTGCTATTTAATATTCTAAGTTATAGATGTACGTGAAATTAAGTGATTTTCATTATTTCTGTCCATTTCAAATTAGAATATTTTGAAAAGCAGCTTAATAATACTATTCAGAGATAGCACACACATATCCAAAAGCTCACTCCAATAACTAAAATAACAAACAATTTCTTTAAAAGTAGGAGAAAGGAGGAAGGGAAGGGCCACATGGCTTAGATATGCAGTAAATATTTCTACTAACAACTCTAATTTTACAGAGGCACTAACTACCCCAAAACAACTTAGGTCCTAGCACCACTTTTAGCAGTGAATGAAAACTATTAAAATTATGATAAACTGTTATAAAATTAAGTTTTTATTTAAACAAACAACAATTAAAATTGCCTCTCCTCTTTTAAGAGAGTAATTAAAAATAACAAATCAAGGTAGAATTCTTGCACTCCTGCTGTCTTCACTAAAATAAATGATTACTCTTCCTGAGATGATTAAATCTGCAAATAAAATCAATTCAGCTGAGATGCTGCAATATGAAAAGCTACTTTTTAGACAATTTTTAATACATGATTCAATCTGGTTCAGATTTGGTGTTGTATAAATACCATGGTTTATTCATGCTCATCAGTAATGGGAAATGCTTCTATTTGAGAGATTAAGGTAAACTGCAAAGGGCAAGTTCTAGGGAGAAAAAAATGTCTAGTGATACCAATCTGATCTAATTTTAGACTGTGACAGGTTTTACTGCTTCCTTTTCTATCTGGGATGAAAAAGACATACTGGTGCTGCTTATTATTTGTTAGTATGTTATTTATTTTGCTAATAAATCTATAAGAAATTGACTGAATTAAAATTCCACTATATTCACAAAACCTCAAGACACAATGATCTCTGTATTATTTTTCAAAAATAAAAGCAAATAAGTTTGTTTTTTTTTTTTGTTTTTTTTTTTGAGGCTGGGGTTAAGTGACTTGCCCAGGGTCACACAGCTAGGAAGTTTTAAGTGTCTGAAACCACATTTGAACTCAGGTCCTTCTGAATTCAAGGCTGGTGCTCTATCCACTGCGCCACCTAGCTGCCCCAGCAAATAAGTTTTTTAAAAAAATCAATAAAAGTTAATGCACACAAATAATTTTCATATGAACTTTACTTGAAAATAATTGTTCTTACTTTACAAGTTGATACTTTAAAGAACATTTACATTTATGCTATCATGAAACAGTCTTAATATGAATGAGGTATTTCTATTAATTTACCTTTTTTAATGTTAACATCACTAATATTTTACTTTTCAACAAATAATACAATTAGTGGAAGAAATTCCCCTTGCAGACAAAATCACAGATCCTTCTTCATAGGATTACTTTAGGAACACAAATTAATTTTCTTTAAGAAAATAGGAGATGCTCAGGGTTAAATTCCAGTTTTGCTATATCTTCTTGAGGTTCCTAAAAGCCATAACCCAATCAAAGTATCTAGGAAAGACCATAAAATCATAGATATGGAGCTGGAAGGGACTTTACAGAACTTTGAGTTCAACCTCCCTCATTTTATAGATCAGAAAGTGGAGGTTAAGAGATTAAATGATCTGTCCTGGATCATACAAGTAATATGTGCCTAAAGTGAGATTTGAATTCACATTTACTGAAGTCCAGGGCACTAATCTCCACAAAATATATACCTTTCTAAGGGGGTGGGTCAATGTTGTAAATATGTCAGAGATATCAAGGATTAGGAATGAGAAAGATCCTTGGTTTAGCAATGAAGAAGTCAATGGTAATTTTGGGGGAACAACTTCATTTGAGTGAAGAGGCTGCAGCAGCTCATCTTGTGAGGGTTTATGAAAATGAAGAGATAACAGGAAGCAGAAACAAGAACTTATTTTCAGGAGTTTGGTTGTATAAGAGAAAAGAGACAGAGGCTGATAGCTTGAAAAGATGGCAGAATTGAATGGAGATTTTTTTTCCTCCAAGGATGGTGGAGATAGAAGCAGGTTGATAAACATTTGAGAAATCAATGGATAAGGTGAGATTGAAAAATAAGGAGTAAGAAGTGTTTGTCAAAAAGTCAGAATCCTTAAAGGGAACATGATATTGAATGATCTGATATGGAATATTGAGAGACTTAGAATCTTTTCTCACTCTATTTTATGTCTATTGTTCTCTGCTCAAGGACATCTTAACTGGGAATGACTTTAGAGAGCTCATAGAGTGTAGCTTCTCACTCAGTATTGGAATTTCTTATCATCCATGAAAAATGATCATCCAGACGTCCTCTGAACATCTTCAGTGGAATACGTGCTGAACCAAATATCAGAGGAGTTGGGTTTGACTCTTGATTTTCCATTTACTATCAGTGTGACTATGGGGAAGTTATTTTGCATCTCTGGGTCTTCCTCAGTTTTCTCATCCATAAAGAAATCTTTAATCTATAATTCCTACTATTATAATCACCTTTAGTGACAAATTTACTACTTAATTTACTAATGAAGCATCTCTGTCCCACTATGAGAGTTCTAATTGTTAAAAATGTTCCACTGGTTCTAAAAACCAACAGCATTCTTCTTCCAAGCCTGTCACATTCCAAAGTAACCTCTCTCTTGCTCAAGTATTTGAGATATATATGTATATATGTATGAAAGATGCTATGTTCAGAGAACAAAGAAATGTTTTTATTAGAAGGTTGGGACTAGGGTAACCATTCTATGTAAAACAATTCTCATGATTTTCACTATGTCAGGGAAGAAGGTACAATATTAGGCATAAGTAAAGAAGACAATTAACTACACGGTATGATTTGAAGAATGCCACAAAGTACTGGTTTTCTCATTAGATTACCATAAAAACTTTCCTTTATTTTCCACCATTAGTCATCCCCTTTGTCTGAACTACAAACATGAAGATAAGTCTCCAGAAAGCCACTGTCCAAAAACATCTCAGCTGAAAAGACTCATGGTCCCACACATAAAAATTAGTTCGTTGGATTAACTAGTCTTGAAGGCATGACATATAAGGTGTCTATCTTTTAATGACAGAAAGAACTGACTTGCCTGATGTCACATGGTTAGTCTCTGACATTAACCTGTAACTCAAGTCCCTTTATCTCTCTTTGGATTTCACTTTTATCTGTAAGGCAGGAATAATCCACAGAATTCCATCTACAATGTTTACTTCAGCAGATCTTTGGAAATATCAAACATGAAGATGGATGTCAAAATCCAAACAAAACAAAAAGGATAGTACAAAGATATTATTTATAGCTACATCATCACTCATTCAAAGAAGCATGGAATAGTCAACTATGCAAAGAAATATATAAAGTACAGGATAAATATGGACAAAGTTCCTATCCTCAAAAAGCCCAAAGCTAACTTTAAAAAAAATTAGATAAGGTCCCTCTTACAATCAGTATAGCTAGTTCTAAAATTATGTACTTAAGTAAAATATACTTAATGTACAAATAACCTAATAAAATCAAAGGCTACCAAAAATTTGCATATAGCTAAAAATGACAATGGATTATCACACAGAAATTTATTAAAATACTCTGGAGGGAAATGAAAATTTATGATTAAAGCATAAAAATTTAAATGAAATGCAAATGAAAGGTTATAGCTTAACCTGTTCTATTCTAAATGTTGGTCTGGCATAATTTTATTCTATAATGTCAGAACAAGCCCCTAAGGTTGTGACTTTTGTATAAGAAGGGAAAAGGAAAGGACAGATTGGCTCAGATGCATGCATTTCATGTAAAAGTAAACTGGGAATTTGATATGGGAGATTGGGTTTTTAGGATAGTCACACTGCTAGAAAAATATTGAAATCATTTATAATATAATGTTTTAACCCCTAATAGGGGGAAAAAAAAGTTCCACTAGTTTAGTTAGGGCAGAAGGATTAAATCAACTTTAATCACATCATTCAGAACCACAAATATAAAAAATTTCCTAAATATAATTTGGGGAAAGTCCTTCCCTTCTTCCATTACACTAGAAGCTGAGTTAAAAAGCTTTATTTTTTAAAAAACCTTTGGTTTCTAGAAGACCTTATTAAGTAAAGAGAGATTTCCAAGAGGAAAAATTTATAGGCCCTTACAGCAATGTGAATACTATACAGGTCTATCACACATATGTATGAAATTTCTTTGGGGATGAAACCCCTTTCTATATAGCAACTGTTTTCATAGTGCTTGTTCCTTTGCCTTAATCTAGGAGATAAAAGGAATTCTTACCTTCACAGGTTAAAGTTCTTTGCTATTAAAAACCCTTGGGTTCTCAAAGTTCTTAAGGTTTATATTCAGATTTTAAAGTATTTCTTAATGTGATCCACTTCTTTTGTTGGACTTTCCTATAAGGTATAAGAAGTATTGTGGACTGCAGCATGGGTATCCAGAAGTAAACTTATTAAGAGTTCTCTAAAACAAAACAAAACATTACCCTAACATAGAGATTTAGAAAACTCTGCCATACAAAAGTGAATGATAACTATGAGTGGCACAAAGAAAAATCAAAACAATTTAAAATTGAAATACAGAATTTTAAAAATGCTATTCCTAAGAAGGAAAAGGGTAACTAGATGGTACAGTGGATAGAACCTGGAGTCAGGAAAATTAATCTGAGTTCAAATCTGGTCTCAGACATTTAATAATTATGCAATCTTGGCACAATATTATTAGCTAGTTGACCTTTGACAAGTCACATAACCCTCTTTCCCTCAATTTCCTCATCTGTAAAATGAATAGGAAGAAGAAATGGCAAATCACTCCAGTATCTTTGCCAAGAAAATCCCAAATGGGGTCACAAAGAACAGACAAGTGTGAAATAAATGAACAATCAACAAGAAGGAAAATATTTTATCTCAGTTTTTTAAATGGCCCAAATTTACTTTAGCCTAGAATTTAATGTGATTTATCAGAGCAGTTTAACATTTTACTGGAATTAGGTGACTGCAGCAAAAGTGTCCTGGCTTAAAGTAAAAGGAAAAAAGTTTAATCCTATCAATCATAACCCATTCTTCCTTGTGATTGATAAATTCAGACAAAAGGATATGGGATTAATAATGTAACCCAGTTTGTTTCTCTTTGTTGCTCAGTGAGGTTGGGGCTATTTTTCTTTGCGTCCCTGACATTGGCATATTATAGGCACTGAGATTCTCGTGAGGTTGTATCTGAAGATGGCCTGACACTTCTAAGGCAGGTCTTTCCTAAGGAGGCAGATAATTTTCAAAGCCTCTTACATATACAGGAAGGAACAAAATTCTAATTATAGTACTTTTATTTTTCAAACCAAGAAATGAGGACACAAATTAAGTGACCACTCATTCAAAAAAAAAACAAAACAAAAAAACCCAAAACAAAACAAAGTAAAAGTAGACAATTATAAACAAAACATCACCTGCTGAACAATTTCCATAAGAAGCAATTATGAATCTTTTCCCAATTCATTTCCCTAAAGTAACGGATTCATTTTGCATAGAACAGGTGTGTTAGAGAATTAAAGCAACTAGTGACTTCACAATATTCTAAAAATTCTTTTATAACATTGCAAAACTGACTTTTTTAAGAGGTGGGGGGAGGGACATTGTGTAATTCTTTGGATCTTGGGAAGTTTGGAACTCAAATTATTTTTCACACATTTATCCATAAACATTAAAAAAAAACCAACTATCTAAATTGGGACTAATATTATAATGTTTTTAGGAAGGACATATTTATATGTTCAATATATAGTTAGGTAAAAACAGCAGTATGACAAATTTTAAAGAACTTGCACATTTTTTTTTATTGTTCTGGAATTTTGTCCTAAGAGGTGCCTTGGTAGAAGTTATGGTCTTTGAATATATTAGAAGATAAGAGATGAAGATGATATATTATGATTTAGAAAATGAGAAAATAACAAGGTTTTACAAATATATTCTGTTCTATATAATCTAATATATTCTATATAATCTATATAATACATTCTGTTCTATATAATCTAATATATTCTATATAATCTATATAATACAAATATATTCTGTTCTATATAATCTATAACTTTGGCCATATTACTTGAGTGAATGTGTGGAGTTTAGATGGCCTTGGCTATATGCAGCAGAAAATTATAGGGTAATTGCTATTACTTGATAATAATAAATAAAATAAAAATAAAAGATTATACTAAAAGTAGAACCAGTCAAACTCTCCTCTTTCTCATTTCATTGACAATTCTGTTAAATATCACAAACATTTACCCAATGTCTGCTATGTACAAAAGCACTTCGATAAGTTCTAGAGATAATTCAACTGGGAAGATACAGCATATACATAATGGGAAGATACAGCATATACATACAAAATACTTTGAATTCATACATATACATGAAATCTTTCATGTACAAAAATGGCATAATTAGCCAACAACTAGTACTATATGTGCTTTCTACCCTCTCACCATTACTAATTATAGAACTTAGTCAATAATCTGAATGTCATTGTCACATGTAACTCATACCATATTAAAGTTAGATATGAGTCATGAAATCACCTAATTCAAACTTACAGTACATGTGAGTAAACTGTGAGCTAATAAGACTTAAACAAAAATCACTCTGTTCCTTAAGAGTGAGGCCTTCTTTAGTTATCCTGATCTTTATCTTGCTACTGGATGCAGATGGCTTCAGAGGAGCTAATGAAGCTGGTGACTTTCTACAGCCCTCTCTCTCACTTAAAACTAATTCAAATGCAAGTCACATTATCATCTCTCTAATATAATGGTCCACTTTGAGAATGAAGGACAAAACAATAAGAAGCTAGTCAGAGACAGAAATGGAATAAGAATTTATCTTCTGCTCCTCTTTTTCTTATATCATGGTACTTCAATACATCTCTTTTTTTACTATTTCTACATATCAACTCTGGCCCTTATCATTTCATATGTGACCTATCACCAGAATCTCATAATTAGATTCCCTGTCTCATAATCTTTTCCTTTTCTCAATCCATCCTAAACACTGTCATTTTCATAGTTGCAATTTGATGCACAAGATGTACCTTTTTAATAAAATCTAGAATACAACTTCTTTAAATCCATTTTAAAAAATGCAGACTCAGAAATGTAATGTACTATATGACTATTTGGTTTTATTGCATCATAAAAAGATAATTAATAACCAATATTCTAAAAAAAATGCGGTCCAAACACAAACCTTATTAATAAAAAAAGAATAATTTGTTTGGAAGTTTGAAGCTGATAGCTATTCACTGTTTGAGGGTGCAACATTAAGAAGAGACAGATGCTAGCTAAGAGAAATGAAAACTGTCATTGTAGATTGCATAGTAATCAATCCTTATATAGCTATAGCAATGCAAAGAACAAATCTCAGTTGCTTTGTACTAGTGACAGGACTGACAAAAGCCCTGGGATCAGAAAAACAATGCCACAACTCAATTATAACTTTTCATTTGAACTCTTCATTGACCCATCTTTTCAACAAATGTTTATTAAATGTCTAAGATGAGTAATATATGGAGGAAACTGAGATAACAATAAAAAAAAGATGAGAAGCAAACAAAGAAAATTATCACCTAAAATACAACTAAAAACTTAAAAGCTCCCAGCAGCAAACATCTTTGCCAAAATATTTATTTAATTGTATTCTCCTTGGTCAAAACTAACACTGCAACAAAATTCTTATTCCCAGGAGTTATCATGCTCATGGATTTCCTCAAAAACTACAAATATAAAAACTATACAATAAATCCTTCATGTAAGCTTGGAACAGAAAAGAAACCTTTTACAGATAATTGCAAACTGCTTAAAGAAAAATCATTAAGACATCTATGAGTACCACAGTGCAGTTCACTACCACCCACTGAGAAACTTAGGATCAGAAGTGGGCTCACGCTGGGGAAGGCCAACTGCAAAGAAACGATCAATTAGAAAGCATCTTGTGATAAGCTTAGAAGCAGCACTGCAAAAAGTTATTGAGAAGTAGCTCACTGTGGGTGAGGAGAAAGAAAGGAAAAAAAAAATGAAGACAAATCAAAATATTCAGAAATCCCACTGGGAACATACAGAACAAATTGTCTTGATTACCATGATGCACTTTGCTGTGTGAAAGATTTAAAAAAAGAATTTATTTAGTACAAAGAATATCACTAGTCAAAAGTCATAAGTCGCAAGACATAAATCAGTCTTTTTAAAATTGTGTCTATTTTCTAAATACCTTTTAGCTTTAAGTTTTCATGGGGTTGGGTAGTCATGTTTTCATCTATATTACTAATTATAAGCAAGTGGCACTACAGCATATGAAAGGGAAAACAATAAATGATAAAAATTTTAAGATAGATAAATTTCATCCTTTTGTAGAAAGATAGAGCAAACAATACAGAACTTTATAAATTGTAGTGCTCAGAGTCTCTAGTGTTAAAACCATTAATTGCCCTCCTTTAAAATATCATGGAGTATAAAATGCTATTAAAGAAATTCAGTAACCATATCTAAGAAACTCTTAAGTGTTCAAACATCTAGCTTAAGTTAATACATTTCCCAAATTTAAAATAAAGATTAGTTGGTGCTCAGCAATTATAGTTTCTAATAGATCCTTTTCTTATCCATTAACACTAGCTGAAAAACAAACAAACCAAGTAATAAAATAACAAAACCTGCTATATTTTAAGATTGCCAGAGCACATGCACAAAATATATATGTAGGTTATATGTATACATACACACAAATTAAAGAAAATACATCATTATCTTGTTTTATTCTCAGTATAAATTAAGTAGTACAAGTGTTATCTGTCCAGAGGGACAAGATTTAAATGACAAATTATGACAGGAACAAAAACATCATGAGATTGTATAATGGCAGGTAAATCATACTAATATTTGTTAGAATTGAAAGAAGTAAGCAACATGATAAAGTAGATTTACAGGTACTTCAGGTGAGAGATTATTTACTATGGGTCATAGAAAGAAAGGAACAACAGTAGTTGGTGAGTCCCTGCTGAGGGATACTGAGGCTCTTTCTTGTTTATCTCATCCTGTCACTAAAGAGATATACTGTCTAACCAAGTTATTTCAAGAGGAAACAGAGAATTGTCCAAGTTTTCAAAAATGGTGGCCACTTTGTTCTGGTGAGTCCTAAGGGCACAAACACTATTGTCAGAAGGAAATCTAGGAAGTTTGGTAAAAATTAGTCTCAGTAGGAAAACAAAATCAATTTTGCCAACACTATCCAGGGATTACAAGCAGTACAAAAGAGAGTGCAGATTGAGAAGTGAACAACTATCTTAAAAATACATTAAAACTGGCATTTAGATTTCTGACCATTAGCTAAAAATATTGAATGGCTTTATAAAACTAGTGCAGGATGGAGTATAACTAACAGAGATTGTTAGGAATATAACTGTCTGGAATCTTACAAATCTAATCAAAAAGGCTTTAAAATGAAAAGAACACCTATCTACACATATACCTTCATAATATCCAACATGTTAAGATTTCAGAAAGTAGAGTTTAACTGTAGAAATAGAAGCTGAGACACCAAAACCTGACAGAAAAAGGTAAAAAGCAAAACAAAACAAAACAGAAGCATCCAGCTGTTAATCTCGGCCTCAAATTTGCTTATGTAAATATATAAAGCATAGAATAATTAAAAAACAAACAAACAAAAAAAAACACAAAACAAGATGAACTAGATGTTACAATGGAAGGAAACAAATATGAAATAAAAAATATCCCTGAGATTCAGTAGCTGGATTAATAAAGAAGCAAAACTGTTAGAATTCTTACAAGGTGCTAAGTCACTGGAATGGATAGAGACAATAATTATCTAATTTAGCATGGTACTTAACAGTTATCTAGTTCAGTAACGTACTTACTAGAATTCCACAAGATTCACACCTTTAAGAGAGTATACTTTTAAGGAGCTCCCACAAACTCAGGGAGAACCCAGAAGCCCACTCTCTGGGAAGAGGAGTTAAAAGTCATTCCAACTTCCACCTCTGTGCTGGCTACAGACATCGGGAGGATGAGAGGTTAAAGCTGGCTGGAGGCGGAAGGACAAACCTTTAGATTTGGAGACATTCCAAGAGACAAGACTTTGAAGGAGACAATAAAGGATCTGGACTTTAACTCCTGGATGCATTTGGGATTACTGAACTGAACTGAAACTAAGGCTGCCTCCAGAAGCCCTCCAAGAAACCTGCTCTCAGAGAACGATTACAATTTAGAAAAAAGAACATCACACAAAACAGAGACATGCAATATATGGGAGAGCACAAGCTTTGAAATCAGAAGACCTGGATTTGTATCCTACCTACAACAATTCTTATATAACTCTGAACAAGTAACTTAACCCCTCTGGGCTTTAGTTTCCTCATCTTTAAAAAAAGGAGGTTGGATTAGATTGCCTCTAAAATCTCCAACAATTTGAATCAACAATCCTATAATCTTAATTCAGAAACAAATGATTTTGAATTCAGAATATATTAGTAATCACATGGAAGAAAAGGAAAAATGGAGGAGGAGGAATTTGATTACAGATCATAAGTCTGGCAAAGAGGCACAAGATAGCTCCTCTCTCCCACTGCTGGCCACATTCTTGGCTTTTCAGGACCCACAGATACTCAGAATAGTAGAAGTACAGGTACTCCTGAGCTAATCTCCCCTTTACCCTTTTCATTTCCATTTTTCCTCATGTCCTCTGAGAGTAGGCTCATTATCAAATTGGTAAGAGCTCTACTTCTCCCCTTTTCATTTAGGTTAGGAAAGAGTAAACAAGCATGAATGGGGAAAAAACTGCATGACAAACATCTTTATCTTAAATTTTCTATCTTACTCACTGAATTCTTCCAAATTTGTCCAGGGCAGCAGCATTCTTTCCTTCTCCCAGGTTCTCACAATCCCAATTTCATCTTTCATCTTCAATTTTTCACTTTCTCTCTTAACACATCCAACCAACTGCCAAATCTTTGTTACTGTAACCTCCATAATTCTTACATTAATTTCTTTCTCTTTTCACCTGGCCACCATCCAAGTTCAGGCCCTCAACATGACTTCTTGCCTGGACCACAGAAAGAGTTTTCTATTTAGTCTCCTTACTCTAAGTCTCTCTCTTCTACAATTCACTTCCACATAACTGCCACAGTGATTTTACACAAACTTAGGTTTGAACATATTTTCCTCCTACTTGATAAACTCTAGTGGTTCCCTATTATTTCATTTCTCTCATCCTTTCAAAGTGAATATTGTTATTACCATTATTATAGCAGTATGTGTATTTAATTTGTAGATAAATAAATGGAGAGGTGTTCAGATTTTCTACTGAGAGCAAAATCAAAAAAGTTTAGAACCACTATATTAGGCAACAGTTTAGTTAAATGGATTTGGAACTGACTGAATGGCTAGCTTGGAGTGAGGTCCCCAGAGATCTATGGTTGGCTCTGGACCTTTTGTCTTTCTTTGCATCCTCAACACTTACCACAGTGGTTAGTATGTGGTAGGCCTTATTTAATATTTTTATCCGTGATTCAAATAATGATCTAGATGACATGCTTATCAGGTTTGTAAATGAATGAAAATTTGGAAATCAGTGCTAGTCAATATCTCTAAAGATTTCAAATGGACTGAAATGAAATATATAAATCTGGATAGGAATAACCATAAAGTCTTAATCTTTGTTTTAAAGACATCTTCATTAGGTATTAGCCCCTCCAGAAAAGACTTAGAAGTTTTAAGAAATTATGTGCTCAATATAAATCTAAACTGTGAAATGATAGTTTAAAATCTAGTGAAATATTCAACTGAATTAGGAGAGACATTGCTACACTACTGTATTCAGTATTAGGTACTACATTTTAGAAAAGGGAATGCATGGTTAGAGAGCATGAATAAGAGAGCAATTATGATAGTAAGTCATTAAGATATTATTATTCAAGTATTTGGGGAGAGAATAAGAGCATGATAGTTGTCTTCATGTATTTGATGATCTATAATGGAAGAAAGGGAATCAGACTTATTTTGCTTGGTCCCAGAAGGCAGAACCAGAAACAACAGGTAGAAGGGGCAAAGAGGCAAATTTAGATTCAACGAGAAGAAAAATTCCCTATTGACTGGCATTGTTCAAAACAGGAATAGATCACCTTAAGAGTACGTAGATTGAAACCAATTCTTAGTTAAATACAAGTTGAACTAAATTATTTCTGAGGTCCCTCCCATCTTCTAAAGCTTTATTTTAGGGCCTTTCAGGATTAAAGAGATTCTGAAAGATTGAAGGACAGCAACAAGGTATTCCAAACAAAAGAAAGCTCCAGATAGAGCATGTTGTATGTTAGTGACAAGGAAATAACCTTCCTAACTGAGGGAGGAGAATTTTGTTAGGTGAACAGTAGGAAATATGAATGACAACAGGTTTAGAGGTTGAAAGGGTGCTAAATACGAAGGGATTTGCAGGCCAAGAAAATATTTAGGTTTGAGTAATGGATGATAATAGGAATTTATTATAAGTCTTTGTTTGACAAATATATATTACATTGTTTGTCATTAGTTTTACAATATTTTGTTCTTTAAAGCAGACTCTAACCTGAGCCTGAAAAGCAGATAAGAAAATATGGCTCTCTTTTATTACTAAAGAATTGAAATCGGCAAATAACAATGATGACAGAAATGTCCAAGCCCACTTCATTAAACTAGGAAGATATGTTAGTCCTCTACTAAAAGATAATTTGTGGAAACAGGAAAAAATAAATAAATAAATAAATAAATTTCCTCTACTCAAATCTTTATGGGTCTAACACTAGTTTTCCTCTGGGGAGATAATAAAATCTTTCCAGTTGATCTATCTTTACTTATGCTGCTGATTTATCTTCAGTTGATCATCAATGAAACTCCTGAACACGGAGGAGAAGAAAAATGCTTAGTAAGCTGATAGGCCAGATGAGTTTGTCTCTTATCTCTCTTTGCCACAAAAGACAGAGAAAAGTAAGAAACTAGAAAACAGTTAAATGCTTGAAGTCATTATAAAATATTTCAGTGAAATTAAGGAATGAAACTTTCAGAGAAGGGATAGAATGGCAAAACTGTCCTATGGCAATTTCCATTCCTATTGATCTCCTCTATCTTGTCACAAAAAGGAAATCTAAGTAGTCACCTCATTTTTCAAGAATTCTATATTAAGAAGACAGAAACATAACAGTGATTAAAAAACACTGTGTTATAAAAAGACAACCATTCTGGAATAGACACACCCCTTTGAGAACATATAATTAGAGAAGGGGTCACATGCTTTGAGCACAGAAGTTAATGTCTAGATCCATTTTATAAGTAGCAAAGGCTTCATGCCAGAGTTGTCTAAGTCAATCTACTGATATCTTGCAGAAGCTGGTTTGCTAGTTGCCCTGGTGCTAGTATTGGAATTAAAGCCAAAATCCTGAAAGAAATCCAAAATGGAAGCTTTGGGGGCTTTCCTTGGAGATCTAGCAGAAGCTGGGAAATTTAAATGATTAAGTTTCATTCCTTCTACACAGAGATTAAAACTGGAGGGTGGGGGCTGAGGCTGACACATTGTGGCTGGTATTAAATGGCTTAAAGTAAAGTTCTTCATGTATAAATATATATACATATATTGGATTTAACATATATTTTAACATAAATTTAACATGTATTTTAGATTACCTGCCATCTAGGGGAGGAGGTGGGGAGAAAGAGGAAAAAATTTGGGACAAAGTTTTGCAAGGGTCAATGTTGAAAAATTACCCATGCATATGTTTTGTAAATAAAAAGCTTTAATAAAAAAAAATTCAAAAAAAAAAAGAGGAAAAAAATAAAGTTTTCACAGAAAAGTAATGAGAAGTGGATTCTACACTGGCTCATTAAATAATACAAAGGATTTATTTATGAATTTGTGTGTATTTATCTTATCTATCACATCTGTTTTATATACAATAAGGAAAAAATTGGTTCTAATATTAAAGGGCTAATACCACTTGTCTTAATCTGTACCTTTGCTTTAACTATTGATTATAAAGCTGACTTTATCAAGGAGATTAATGATTCAAAAAAGAACATCTAATTAGGAGAACTTGCCCTTTGCCAACAACTACTTGATATAAATAATATTTATGATATCTAGTAATGTAGATGATATTGTGCTCATTGAGTTAAATTCCAGAACTTCCAAAATGAGATCCATAATTACTCAAGAGTTCAGTCGAACAACCCCCTCTGTAAAGTTACCAAGAAGATGGTAAAAACCAATTGCCCAGAGAATAATTTTCTGTTATAAGGGCAAAGGCAACCTATAAAATTAGATACAACTGTACCTCTATATTGGACAGACAATGTTTAGGATTAATCAGGAGGAAGAATGAACTAGTCTGTCTGAAGTCCTCTCCTTCTCTCCCCATCCTATCCAAAAACAAGGGCCCATTTAATAGCATTTTTCAAGGGATAAAGCAATAGCCATAGAATACCATATTCTCTTAAGAACTAAAGTTGTAGGTTAAATATAAAGATCAATGAAGAGATAGATATATGATAAGTTATAAAGAACTATGTGGGAGAAATGGACAAAGAATGTCATTGAAAGGGAGACTGTTGATTCTATAGCTAAGTGAGGAGGAGAGGGGGAGGGAGTTGTAAATGGCTCAGATGCTTTACTTGTCTCCCTGAAATGTCAAGAGTTCTAGAGGGAAAAACTCCAAAACATTAGGTGGAGTGCCATGAAGAATTTAAGTGTGAATCTAGACAAAAATCATATAGAATCAGATATAGTAGACTGTACAATTGGGGGGGGGGGTTTATTATCTGCTTATTTATTATTATTATTATTTATATTATCTATTATCTGGGCAAGTCACTTAACCCTGTGTCTCAGTTTCTTTATCTACAAAATGAGCTGGAGAAATGTAAGACCATTCTAGTATCTTTGTCAAGAAAACCTCAAATAGGCTCATTAAGAGTCACTGAAACAACTAAACCAACAATCCTGTTGGAGAGAAAAGACACATTAAATATTTCAATGATATATGCAAAGTATGGCAGAAGAGAGAGGGAAATATCAAACATATGAATTATGGATTTGGATAATACACCTTGGTTTTCACTATTCAGTACTGTAATCCCAGAATTAAAAAAAAACAAGTCTTTCTTAGCAATGGACTATCCTTCACTAAAGAAATTTATGAAACATTTATCAAACTCTTAGCAGCACATGTGTAAGCATTGCTAGGTACTTTGTGAGAGTCAAATATGTTCCAAGTTTTGTTGGATGGACATATGCAATGCCTGCAAAGAGCATAAAATACAAACAGAATACAAAGCAAAAAGTAAATACTTTAAGGAAAGGTATACAGAGAATGCTGTGGTAGCAGACAGAAAGAAACAATTACTTCAGGCTGGAATTAGGAGGAAAGAAAGGATGACCTAGTATAGGCTTCAAGGAAGAGGCAGTCTTTGATGGTTAAGTACAATTTCAATAAGCAAAGATACAGAGAGCAGGCGTTCTAATTGGGGAGTGGAAGGGGGTGGGTGGGAGGGAATGTGTAAAGAAAAAGATGGGAAATAAAGCATTGTAAATGTAAATTGAGACCAAAGGGCCTTGAATGTCATGTGTTTTCATTTTATTCCTTAGGAAATAAGAAGCCATTGGAATTTTCTGAGCAGGGGTATAACATGTTTTTGACATTGTCTTGAGAATTACTGCAGTGAATTAGGTATCCAGGACTGAGAACAGAGCTTTGGATGAGTACCTACCTATATTATAAGGAAGTAGGATGAAAATAGAATAAATAAGGTGAAGGTTTTACTGGTGAAATGGAATTGCTTTTCTTGTTGCCAGTTAACAGAACATCAGCTACAAGCCTGTGGCATATAATTTATTTCTCTTTTATAAGATAGCAACAAAACAAAAGGCATTTTCTATTATCATTTGTGGTCTTGAACTATTTTAACCCAACTGATAAACTGAAGAATGAAAAAAGGATCCAAACAATGTACTTGCTGATTACAAATGCAACACAACAATCCTGAATGTCAGCATGATAAAGTGAATTCTAAAGTGGGACATGAACCTGTTTAACCAAGATGGGATTACCCACAAACATAAACATCAAGAAGAACCTCAGAGTTCAAGCTTATAAATACATAAGTTGTTCCCTCTAACTTCTGGTAATGTTTGGCAACTTTCTGCTGATTAATTCATAATGACTTTCACATATTAAATGTTTCTCAAAGGAATACTTCTTTCAGAATCTTCACCCTCTAGAACAAACTTTTTAAATAGGGGGCCAGTTCACTGTCCCTCAGACTGTTGGGAGGTCCGGACTATAGTAAAAACAAAAACTCACACTCTGTCTCCGCCCCTCAGCCCATTTGCTATAACCCAGCAGACTGCATAAGCGTCCTCAGGGGGCCGCATCTGGCCCACAGGCCGTAGTTTGAGAACCCCTGCTATGGAATGATAGCATAACATCAGTTAATAGAGGATTTACAAGGATGCTGACAAATCAATAGTTCAGGTGCTGCATTTCTGCCACATGCTTCTTTAAAGATTATTAAAAACAGCAGCTAACACTCAGAGAATGTGCTTTATCAATGGCAAAGCTGGAACTCATAATATAAAAGAACCATCATCATGTTTTAATTTTGTCAGGGTGGGAGCTCCCACTACTCACACAGATCAGAAATATGCCACTTAAATTTTAGAATGCTTCCTGTGATTCAGAAAATTAAGAGGCTTTGCCATGATGGAATGTAAACTATTGCCTTGGATCTTGCACAAGTAAAACAATTAGCAAATGTCTGTTGAGTTGAACTGAAAACCAATGTGGAGAAACTGAAGCTTATTTAGAGAGAATTCAGCAATGGGTTGGACTAATGGGTTCTGGAGTTAAAGATGGAGGGTTTGGAAGACCTAAATTCAAATTCTAACTCTGGCATTTACTGATCTTGAGACCAACGGCAAGTTATGTAATCTTTCTGAGTGAGAATATAACAATTTGTTTACCATGGCTCATTGCTTGTGAACTTAATTTCATTTAGGTCAAGGGGAAAAAAAAAAATCACTGATGATAATTAAAGGACTCTTCAGTACTAATGCTTTTAAATAATAACTACTATTTATTGTGGAAGGGAAGCCCTGGGTTTTAACTTTGCAGAGAACTCTCACTGGCAACTCCCACCTACCCAAACAGATGATTTTATATATCATTTGTTATCTGAGAAAACTGCCTAGAACACTGAGAAAGTAAGTGATTTGTCCATGGTCATATAACTAGTGTTTATGTGTCAAAGGTAGGAATTGAAACCAGATTTTCCTTAAGTCAAGGCAAACCCTCTCCTGATGCTTACTATAATACTTATAATTATTAAAAAAAAAAAAGGGGGGGGGCTATTTTCTAAATTTCTGCAGGTATTCCTTAGAAAGAGAAATATTTAAGTGTAAGAAAACAGGGATATAAATTATTATGCTGTAAAAGCTCACCTAAATCCCATGATTTCTGGGCTTCCCCCACACACAATAAAGCTAGCTTTCTCTCATGTAATCTAAACATTTGTATCTTAACTCACTTTAATCATCTTCATCCTATAAAACTTCATGAAGCCAAGAATGATATGAACTAAATGAATAGTTTTCTTTCAGGCCAGGATAACTTTTAGGAGCTGAATAAGAATGAGAGCCCTTTTCAAAGAAAAAAAGCCTAGCCTCGTCATGCTTTAGTGTTTTTTGCCTTCTAGATTCATTTTTGCCACTTTGCTGTTTGGAAAAGAACATATACTATATTGGCTAAAAAAGTGAGTCATGAGTGACACCTAACATTTTAAGATAAGGCTCTTACTTCCATGGAGAAATTACCTATTTTTAGAGTAGGGAATTGTATTCTCAGCACAAAGCTATTGCTATAAATTGCTACATCAAAAAAAAAGGTCCATTTCCCCAGGATCTCATTTAAAAAATTATATCCCCTGTATAGTTCAGTTTTCCATCTAGGTATGTAATTAGGGATAGAAAGGCCTTTGTGCTGATACAAGTACCTTCTATATTTTATAGCTTTTAAACCGAGTTTGTCAAACTGAAATGTGTGTAAATCCTTCCATTCAAAAGGTCTGAAGGCCTCTGGAGAACAGCAGGTTACACAAGGAGCAGACAGACTTCTTATGGGTTTTAATCATTTTGCTTGCTTCTTCAAACATGCTTGTTTTTTCTGTCCTCAATTTGGTTTACTTTATCAATAGCAGTTCTAGATAAACAATGCTGTTACAATGATAAGCCCGACTGAGAAGAACTGCCATTAATTGGTGTCTTTTAAGTACTCACTAGGTAAATGGAACTCTATTGTTTGGTTTAAAATAATAAAAGCAGAGAAAGGGAGAGGGAACAATAATTAGAACAAAGGAATATTCTTTTTTTTTTTTTTTTGGGGGGGGAGGCTGGGGTTAAGTGACTTGCCCAGGGTCACACAGTTAGGAAGTGTCAAGTGTCCGAGACCAGATTTGAACTCGGGTCCTCCTGAATTCAGGGCTGGTGCTCTATCCACTGCGCCACCTAGCTGCCCCGAAATATTCTTTTAAAGTACTAAACATAAAATATAAAACCACTAGGCTTAAGAACCACCAATAGTAGCATTAAAGTAATTAAAAGAAAAAAAAAAAAAAAAAAAAAAAAAAAGGAGCAACTTTTATAAATTATTCTGACTTTGCCTCTCTCCCCAGAGCATAGCTTTCTATGGCATATTTTTAGAATATTTTCCATTAATTCCTATGTCATTCTTTATTTCCTGTTTTTTGAAATGATATTTATTAGCATCATTGTGAATAACATCATGAAGATGTGAGAACACTTTTCACCCTCCTAGTATCATAGATTTGATTAGATTAGAGTAGAGCTAGAAGGGACCTTTTAGCCATTCAGTTTATATATGAAGAAATTAAGGTGTAGGGTCATTAAATAAGCTGTCCATAGTCATATAGTATCTATAATAGAACTTGAAACCATGTCTTACTAACTCTTAAGTCCACTGCTTAGGCCATGCTTTATTCCAGAGAGATAATGAAGAACAATAGAAAACTAGATTTCAACCCCCAAAATTAAGTTCAAAAATCACAATGGATAAAGTGTTTTCCAAAATCCCTATCCATCCTGAATTACTAGAACTCTATTTAAGCCACAGTCTATAGTTATGTACATTTTAAACAACTTAAAAATATATTCACATTAAAATTTATACACTTTAAGGCTAAATACTTCCCACATGTAAAACAATACTTTCCATCACATTGCAGAAATCCATTAAGAGTATAAAACCAAAAAGTTTTGCCCAACAACTTTCAAATATTTACCTATATTTTTCTGTTATGGTAACACAAAAACGCTTATAGATGTTTTAAAAGCTCAATGTTAAACATAATAACTCTGGGAGATAAGAAAAGGTTAAGGAATTTCCTGAATGACATGGCAAAGTCAATAATGGAACACTGGACTATTTCTTTTCAAGTCTGATTCCATAACAAGAGTCCATGTTTACAAACTTGATGGATTTGCACTTGGCATTATAAATAACTCCATAGCTATAAAAATTTACCTATGACATTATTGTTAAAAATCCATTACTTTTCTAGATGGTAGCTGAGGGTTTTGTGGCATCTGGGAAGTATGCTACTATGTTTAGACAGAAAAAATAAGTCCCACTGGGGCTGAGTGGTGGTGGTGGAATCTGTTGAAAATAGGAAAAAATGGAAGGTGAAAGAAACTATTCAGTACATTCCACATCATAGGAGTCAGATAAATGTATCAGTAGTGCCTAAGGGGCCAAACAAGAGTGAAGAGGCTACATCCTTTAGAATCTGGGGCAAAAGTAGACAACAGTCAACTTAAAAGAGATGATATAACCTGCATTTACTAATGAGCCACCCTAAGAGATACTCTATAAAAAAAGAGGCTGGGACATTTCCTATATTTCATCAAGGAACACCGGGAAACTCCCTGAAATTTCAGAAACATACTAAGTATCCTGAAATCTAATTTACTGTGCTATAACACTCATGAACTAGTAAAAGATAAGAATTATTGAAAAAGGAGATATGGGTTGCAAGCTACTTGTTAAAATATCTCTAATACTGTCCAGGGTAAAAGATATGCTGACACCAATTTTGTTGTTGTTATTTTATTTGCTTTACTTTTTTGGCTGGATCTGTGACTTCATTGGTGTAGTGAACTCCTAATGAGAAAAATTTCTTCAAGCAATACAAAACAGTGATTTTTAGTCTTAGTGTTGCCTAGGACATTGAAAGAGTTTAAGAGACCCAATTTGTTTGTATTAGGCAAGGAATTTTAACATATGGCTCCCTGATCTTGAAGGTAGCTTTTTCTCCAATATTTCTCCCTTGCTCTCTCTAAAAATGGTAGCAAAACACAAATATTTTTAAGGCAGAGAAGTTTATTCTCATTAAGCTAAGTAATTCATGTTTGGAGGAGTCATCCCATAAAAAGTGATACTTATTACTCTCTAATTCTCTGAACATCAAACAACCTTGTAATCTGTAATTTGGTTTCCTAAATTAACTTACCTACCTACCTGGTGGGAATGACTGGTACCAGTGTCATTTTCTTGCTGGGTAGGTCTCCTAAAACAGTAAATCATTACCTGTACATTTTGCTCCTAAAACAGTCCCTCTTCTGAGTTTTGTTGGTGAGGCTGTCCTACCCTTGGGTAAATAAGGTTTTTAATAAAACCCTAAGTAAGGGTAAAATCCCCTCAAGAAACAGCCTCCAACAAGATTGCAGTTTCTAACAATTTCAACCACAACATGAGACAGAATGTTGAACTTCTTTTCAAGCTTTTCAATTCATGTGGAATTAATTGTATCTGCCCTTGTGGCTTTGACAAGGAAAGACCTTGATAATGGAGAGCTTGTGCTTTATGTCAGAAGCAACGCCTACAAGACCAGAGCCTTTGCACACACTAGCCTGGCAGCTCCTGACAAAGCTGGAATGTTAATGGGGGCCATTCCAAAGTCTTCAGTCCTGATTCCATGTTCACTGAACAGTTGTACTAGCTAGAGAAGTGAATAAAAAGCTATTTATTGGAAGAGGAACATCTGTGTTACCTGGACAGTTTGGTAATCAGAAGCATCAATTCCTTTCACAGTCACCTCTCGAAAAACTCTGGGCTCCAATTCCTCTCTGGTAAGATCACAGTGATAAATAATACCTGAAACAGAGTTTAAGTCACAGATGAGTAAAAGGAACTCATTAAAGGAATTAGAGGAATACTGGGATGGCAAAGGAAAGAGTAATGCATTAAACATATTCTCAGTTGGACATAACAATGTACACATTTTATTTCATTTATGTTTAACTCCAATTGTTTGACATTTTTCAACCAGACCATAGAAGAAAAAAATCAGATAAAGCAATAGAAAAACTAAAATCAGTTCAAAATGTGTGACTATAACTAAGAAGATAAAAATAAAATTTGACATATATATGTAAATGTGCATGCAATATACACATGTATATGCAAATACACATTCTTATACATATACATATATATATATATATATATGTGAGGCAAACATGGTTAAAGTGACTTATACAGGTCAAAGAGTTAGTAAGTGCCTGAGGTCAGATTTGAAATCACAAAGATGTGTCTGCCTGATTTCAGATCCAGCATTCTCTCCACTGCACCACCTAGCTGTCCTAAGTTAATAAGAGGCTGAAAGGATTAGGGCAGAAAAAGAGGAAGGCATTTTTACAAGGTTTATTCAGGTGATTTGAGAAAGCAAAGTGGGGAAATTTGTATAAGCAGAAGATAATAAGGATTCAAAATGTCCTGAGTGGAGAAATGCCACTGGTCAACATTTTAAGGGAATCTTAGCACAATTTCCTTATCAACTTGCAATCAGAATCTTCTTTCCTTAAGAGAAAGAAATACCTAGTAGTTGAGAAGTCCTGCTGAGTAGTTATCTAAAAAAATGTGTCTTCATACATAGACAACTAGTATGCCTCAATCAAATTGGGGTATTCTATTCATTCTTCTTGGAATAACTTTCATCCTTCAGTTCCTGGAGCCTAGTTCTCCTACTGGCAAGTTGTTCCCAGAATCTCCATTCTGAATAAAACCCCCAAGGCCAGTTATCTTTTACTATTCTCTGCTCTATTTTTGACTCTGGATTTTCTTTACTACTCCCCTACATGGGAAAGCAACTTCATCTCTATTCTCTTGCTTTTCAGCTCTTTAAGTTGTCTTCCTCTGTTAAAATGTAAGTTCCTTTGCATCAGGTACTGTGGGGGTTTTTTTTTTTTGGGGGGGGGAGGGAGGGCTTGCATTTGTAACCCCAGCACTTACTATGGTACTTGGTACATAGTAAGCCTTAATAACTGTTTGCTGTCTTATTGACAAATGAGTACTAAGTTGAAAGTCAATGTTCTATAGGTGCCAAAAATGTAAAGATAAAAGAAGTGAGTACTAATACCTTATGTGTTTGTTCTATCTCTATTGCTGACTTGTTTTGTGACCTTGGGCCAAGTTTCTGGTTTTTTTGGTACATGTTATTCTGGTAAAATGGGATAAAATCAGACATATACTGTAAGAATACCCTTAATAATCTTCTCTCCAGACTGTACTAATGACTTTCTTATGCTCCAGAGTCTTTTTTTATCCTGAAAATGACTTCTAGCTTTCTGGAAATATGTGCTGGTCTTGTAAGCCTTTCCCTGGCTCTTTCCAGAACCTCCCTGTAAGAAGAGTGATCAAATCAATCAGGTTTCATTCCTTTCAATGATATATTCTGAACTTTGACTTCTTCTACCAAGACTTAGGCAGATATCTTGATCTCCCTCTCCCTCTCCAACCTAGGGTAGTCTTCCAGTAAAATGTAAAACTCTTAAAGGCAGGGACTATTTCTCTTTCTTTCACTTAGGTACTTAAATAGATGCTTGTTGACTAATTGACTAATAACAACAACAATAATAATAGGAAAGCACCCACTAAATACCAAGCACAGTGCTAATCACTTTACAAATATTTCAGTTGATCTTCACAACTCTGGGAGATAAGATGCTATTATTATAATCCCCATTTCACAGTTAAGGAAATAGTAGTGAACAGAGTTTTAAGTGATTTGCCCAAAGTTAAATAGCTCCTAAATTTCTGAGGCTAAGGTCTTCTAACTACAGGTTTAATACTCTAATCATGGTGCTATCTAGCTGCCAAGCCATAATGCTGGAAAAATTTAAAGTTTTTTAATTAATGATTTCAATAGTTTAGTTAAGAGAGAATAATAATTTCTGCAAGAAAAAGAATTTAGATTGGGAAAAACATGGGAACAACAAATCTAAGTATTACAGACTATATTTAAAAAGTATTTAGTAACTCAAAAAAACCCAACCAACCAAACAAATAATGTACAGGAAGGAGAAAGTGACTCAAGGCAAAGGGATAATCTGCATTGGGTCAAGAGCAATAAATCGAATATGGCCAAATGCCAAGATTTACAGAAAAGATATTAAGTATCAAGAACAATCATGAAAATAACAATAAAATAAAAACCAAGAACAAAAAACATAACAGAGAAAGTACTTGGGACAGAGTGATATGTAACATTACCAAAGGAATTTGCATAGCATTTGTGATGGAGAACACAAAAAATGGCTTTTCTAGATTAGGTTTATGATAGAAAATTTAGATAGTTATGGTATGGTCAGATTAAGGAGGATGGCTCTGAAAGCCAGGTAAGGTGTACACACATACACACACACACATACAGC
This sequence comes from Sminthopsis crassicaudata, assembly GCF_048593235.1. Lineage (NCBI taxonomy): Eukaryota > Metazoa > Chordata > Mammalia > Dasyuromorphia > Dasyuridae > Sminthopsis > Sminthopsis crassicaudata. The sequence goes on along the minus strand of NC_133620.1, from coordinate 200,041,771 downwards.
TATATATACATATAAACACACACATATATGTATTTGCTTTCTCTCTCAAATATAGGGGCAGCTAAATGGCACAGTGACTAGAGTGTTAGGTCTAGAGTTAGGAAGCTGAAATGTGACCTTGGTTAAATCATTTAATTTCTGTTTGCCTTAATTATCTTGAAAAGAAAATGACAAACCACTGCAGTATCCTTGCCAAAACAAAACAAAAGAAAATCCATGGACAATAAAAGTGAAGAGTGTGAAAGCTGGCTTGAAGCTTGACATCTAGTAAATAGTGGAATGGATAGACGATGAGCCTAGAGTCAGGAAGACTCATCTTCCCGAATTCAAATCCAGCCTCAGCTACTTCCTAGCTGGGCAAGTCACTTTAGCTTTAGTTTACTCATGTGTAAAAGGAAATAGCAAATCCCTTCAATATCTTTGTGAAGAAAGCCACAAATGGGATCATAGCAAGTCAGACACAATTCAAATGAATGAACAACTACATATATAGAATCTCTGTGTGTGCAGGTGGGGAAAGTGAGAGAAGGAAAAAGAGAGGAAAGGAGAAGGAAGTAGAGGTATGCAGGACAGAAAAAGTGGAAATCTAGATAGGAAATAATGTTATCAAAAAGATAAATGTCTTCTAAAAAACAATGTGTTTAATATAACGATTGTGGCAGCTTCTTTCACCACTGAACTGTGACATTAACATCAAAGTGCTTGTGCCTATTGGACTGGACAGTAAGAATGTGTTGGATCTGCTACAGATAATCGTGAAAATCTCCTAGAAGATGTGGTAGATGAACTACTAAGTGGTTTGAGACACAGGGTATAAATATGCGAGTGCTCATCACTTCCCTAATGCTTTATTTTATTCACAGCGCAGTATGATGTTAGTGCATCAGTCTGGATATGTGTATTTTAATATCAATTCTGCCGAGTAATTTTTGTTAACTGTGTTAGCTGTATAACTTTGGGCCAGGCATCTTGCTTCCTTGGTCCTCAGTCGTCTCATTTGTAAAAGGAGAAAGGCTGGACTTCAAGGGCTTTGGCAGTTCCAAAACCCCAAAAGAACATAAGCTTCTTGAAATCAGAAGAGTTTTGTTTTTGTGTCTCAAGGTACTTGAGCTAGGTTTTGAACAGAAGTCATGCTTTCAGCAGTAATCTCTTCAAAATGCTTGTTTAATTGAAGAGTCTCTAAATTCTGTCACAACAAATCAGAACAACTGAAATACCTTTGCCAATAGCTCCCTAAGTTTCTTAACAGGAAGTGGGGATAGTGGAATGTTTTCTGTGGAGGGAGGGGCCTTCATTATGATTTTGGATGCCCTGGGATATAATCCTCTAGGATAAGAACTTCCAGGGTCTAATGCCAAAAGGATTTCCAAATGAGAGTTTCATCAACATTTAAAGAACCAATAATTGTTACTTCTATTTGATGTACTTTAATTGAATGTTATTATTTTTAGATTCTGAGATATAACTGTAATTTAAAACCTTTTTTCTCCTTGCTTTGAGACATCAGATTATGTTAGGAAAAAAAGATGAGAAGGCAATCAAGGTCAAGCAAAAGGGGAGATGCACAGGCTTTAGGAGTGTTGTATCATCAACTAATTTCAGACCTAAAGAAACTAGGAACTATATTCCTGTTTTTAGCCCTTAAAGCTAGAGACACGAAAAATTCTTCACTGCTTGTGCACCCAACCTTTCACTCTGCATTAGGACAATCAACCCTTTCTTCAAGAAGTAATAATGAGTGTGTTCCTGAAATAACTGGTCACATGGTATCATTTCACAGAGGCTTACAAGCCTTTTGGGATTCTGACTTCCATCAAAAACAGGTGAGTCATGCCCAGTCTATGTTTTGCATTGTCCTTTCTCCAACTTATCTAGTAAAGACAGGCAAGTGTTCAGGTACAGCTTTGCATTTCAAAAGCTAGTAAAACAATTCTCTGTGCTAAAAGCCTTTTATTTCAAGTGATGAAGTCTATGTTCTTTCTACCAAGTAGCTTCCCTCATTTAACAATAGACAGTGAGGCTTACAAATAGGTTTGCAGCTGCAGATATACGTGTATGCAAAGAGTGTGTATGTTGTGTCCTGCAAACAATGGTAAAGAAAAAAAAAAAGAAAGAACGAAAAAAGTCTTGAGATTTTACAAAAGAAAACCATCTCCCAATGGGGTTGAAATTTAAGTAAACTTTGGCCACTACCAATTGCTTACTGCAGGAGTCATGTAGTCAGAGAAAGAACATTCTCAGCTCCTCCAATTCATTGTAATCTTTTGCATAGAAGCAACTTCAGGTAGCAATGTGTGACTCAAATGTATCTAGTAATTTCCGTCTCTGATCTTTGCAACTGCTCTGAAAGGAGTCTAGAAAGGAAAATGTTCTGGACTTTTCTAATATGCAAAATAGTATCTAGTAGATCATTCTTGTCACTTCAATAAACTCAACCATCTTTTTTTTTTTTTTTTTTTTTAATTTCAAAGGAACAAAAAGACACATCAAAATAATGGGTTAATTACATCTTGGAAACATTAATCTCATTTCAGGTTGTGGCTTATTTTTTAAAAAATTAACCAACAGAGTTTTTCAATTTCATATGTGTGCCTCAGGTCTTACAGTCAGGAAGATTTCTGTTTAATCTTGCCTAATACATACTACCTCTTAAAACTCTAGTCAAATCTCTTAAGACTTCAAGTCTGCAGGATCTAGGTCCCGCAGAAATAACAACTGACTGGGGTCTTTTAAGCCCCTCATTTTACAATAAGGAAATGAGACCAAGAATTTAATTGGTTTACTTGCCTAAATTTGCAGAGTTATCAGCGTCAGAATTAGAATTGGATCCAAGCCTTCTGGACTCAAAAATCGTTGTTTTCCTGCTGTATCAAGCCGCTCTCTCAGGGATGTTGTACTTTCCAAATCACCTCTCCCTTTCCCCCATACACATGTCTTCTATTACAAACCAGTTTCTTCCTACCCCTATGGGGCATGTCTTACCTATGTCATTTTATTAAAGAATCTTTCAAAGAAAAACTATGACTGGATTGACTTGCTCCAATTAAAACAGAATTATCCATGTGAATCAATGGAAGAAATTTCCACACTGGGTGTTCCAAACACTGATGAAAGCTTAGACCTAGGTATACATACACACAGGATCATAAAATCATAATACAGAGCTGGCAGAGACCTAAGTAGCAGAGTTAAACTTTAACTCAGATTTTTTGACTCCATCATCTAATTTCCTAATGTATAAATACACATGCACACATACATATTCTCTCTCTCTCATCACTTAGCATGTTTGTCCATTAATTAAAATTTCTATACATATCTAGGAAAGTGTTTCTATTTCTAAAGAAAAAGAAGTTTAAAATGAAAGATTAATAAGAGTACAATTATTCTTTTATATTTTCTTTCATTCTGAGTTTCTAATTCTATTGTCATAATTTATTTTTATCTAGAGCCCATCAATTTTTTAAAAAGGAAGTATACATCACTGAATTCCAATTCCTTCTGGTAAAAGAGAGACCCAAACAATCCCTTAGCAAATGTGGGGGGGGGGGGAAGGGGGGAAACAAACAAACTCACCTGGAGATAAGAAGGAAGTAAATTGATAAAAGATTTCAGTGTCTTTCTTTTGGCCACTATATCCCACGATACTGCCGACCTCTAGTGGAAATGTTTTGAGGTGTGAACCAGTGGTAAGATCATGCAGCTGTAGGATGTTTTTTACATCGTGGAGGTAGGATAATACCAAAAAGTTGGATCTGACACAAGACACCCATTCTGAAAAGATGAAAGGGAGAAATTCCAATTAAATTAGAAAAGGCTAAAAACAACACAGAAAATAATTACTCAGTATGTAATTTTATACTTTATCACTAGTTCTCCACTTAATTCTTTAGAAAGCAATGTTAAGATTAATAAATCAAAAGGAAATGAATTCAAAATCAGGGAAGTGATTGTCAAATATTTGGATCCATGGGCTATTTCTGCGTGGCAAAATATTAGAGATCAGGAATGTTGGAGGGAAAACTGAAATCTAAGATTGGATTCTCTGGTCTATCTGTTCCTAACATTCTAATGGAAGCAACAAGAACAATATATACATAACAACTGGAAAACAGAAGACATAACTATATAGAGAAGTTTATGGCAAAAGTAGCAGAAGTTGGAAAGTGAGAGATCCCTGGGACCGTAGTAGAGAAAAGCTTCACAAAGAAAAAAAGTTGCTTTTGGGTCTTGAAAGGTAAGAGAGCTCCTGGGAGGGAGAAAGGAAAAGGTCATTTCAAGTAGTGGCTGGAGAGAAGGAACAGCATGAACAAAGTCCCAGAGACAGAAATTAGTGTGATATAATGGTGGAAAGAGGCAACAATTAGAAGCTAGCAAAGAATAGTAAGAAAATAACAAAAATCTATCATCTCTTATCTATATACAGCAAAGCTCAGTAGTGACTTATGACTCTAAATACCATTACATCCTATCTCATTTGATGCTTAATACCACCCACTTAAACAAGAAGAACAAGTATTATTATTATTAACTATTCCTATTTTATAGATGAGAAAACTAATACTCAAAGAAGTTAAATTATTTGCCCAATGTCATAGAGTAAGTAGCAAAGATAGGTCATGAACTCAGGTCTCCAAAACCAGTGAACTTTGTTGATGAAAAAGAATTCTGGATTTTGAGTGCAATGATAAGGAATTTTAATTTGACAAATCATAAAGAGGTGCCATTATAGATTCCTGATCAGGCAAAAAAAAAAATTATCCATAAACATTCAATTCAATATACATGTATAAAATGGGCAATATAGCTCAGTGGCTAGAAAGTAAAGCATCAAAAAGATCTGATTTCTGATAAAGAGCTGCTTGTTGTACCTGGATAAGCCACTTAACCTTTCAATGCCCCAATCAATTCTTTAAGACAGTAATTTAGAGAGAAGGTACAGATTTGCATTCAGAGAAACTTTTTCCCAATGGAATTAATTCCCTATACTAATGAAATAACAAATGTAGTTTCCTGTCCCTTCTCCCTTCTCCCTAGAAAAGAAAAAGAAAAAAGAAAAAAAAAAAAAAAAGAAGAAGAAGAATGTATTTTATACACTATTTGGGATTCTAGAGATTCAAAGACAAACTTTAATAAGCTTAATCTGACAGATATGTACAGAATGAGATGATGGTAGGAAATGAAGGAGAGATGGGACAGGGAAGAGACTGTTACAAAAAGGCAGAATAAAGCAGCTGTTAGTGTCATTTAGGTCCTGAGGAACAGGGTGAGTTAGTCTGGGGTAGTAGGAATAGAGAAGGAAGGAAAGATATAAGAAAGAACAAGTCAGAGAACTCACAGCATTTGGGAAATGGCAAGAGGAAATGTAAAGAACAAAGTGAGTCCATTATGAGACCAAAATTTCTAACCTAACTAATGATGATGATGTTGAAAAAAATCAGGAAGTTGAAAAGCTAATTTGGAAATAGGAAAAAAAGATAAAGAACTCAAACTTTGGACATTATACATTAAAAGTAAGATAGCTATCTGAAGACATCTTGGAAAAAGAGGGAAGATATTGCCATCATAAAAACAAAAAACAAACAAACAAACTTTAATCAGATTTGATGGGATAAACTTTATGTTAGCAAAAATATCATCTCATTATTAATGAGATTAATTAATATAAACAACAGGCTAGCATGGGAACTGCCTGGAAAACCTTTTGATAATCACAATTGTATCCCAAAATTAACCTCTTTTGAGTTATTTATCATCTCCTTCAATAGGAATGAACTCAGAATTTTCATACCCCTAAGTAATTCTCAGCTGGGGAATCTGTTCTCATTATCAAAACATGTTTAAAACTTGAATCTCACCCAAAGCTATTTTTTCCCCCAAAGAAGTGAATCTACTGTAAACTTTGATGAAAGTTGTATTAAGTAGTTCTTTCCTCATGATTACTTCAATTTTGGTCTCTGAATGTCATGGTAGGAATAAAAGACAATTTTACAATATGTAATGAATATGGATATCTCTTCAGATAAAACATTTCTGTCAAAGAATCATCATCAGTGCTATTTCATCAGGAATCAAAAGATCATAAAAGCTAGATAAAATCAAAGGCAGGTTAAAGAGTACAAGTCATAAGGATAAGAAAATAACCTACTTTGGACACTATTATTAATAAGAATTCTTTTTCTATCTGTCCTTTGTGGTTTCTTTTCAACCTTTAAAGAAAAATTTAAAGTGTGTTTTATAGCTAATGATATATAACTAAGTTAATTGTACTTGTATTTAAATTCTTAGAAACTGCAACTCTCACCCTTTAAAAATTAAAGAAAAGGGCAGGATAGTATAATGAAAGATCTGTCCTCCATTCAGAGGACACAGGTACAAACCCCCATTCTGACATTGTTGGAATGATCTTGGCCAAGTCACTTAAACTTATTGATTCTGAGTTTTCCCAATTTATAAAATAAGAAGATTAAAATAGATACGTCTATGAGGTTGTTCCCAATTCTATGATACTATGATTCTTTTTCAGCAAATAGTTTCACAAAAGACACCATTTCTGAAAAATCCCATTATTACTTTGATAGACTAGGAAGGGTTCATTTAATTATTCTATGCATGTCTTCAACTCCTAAGAGACCTGTTCCCTTTTCTAACACAATCCATGCCTAAGAAACTTGCACTGTTCCATAAAACCTCTCAAATGAGTACTTTCCTATTTGTGACATTACAGAGAAGAAAATCAATCAAGATTCAGATGATAAAGGCATAAATCCTCCCCATAAATCCCTAGTCTTATTGTTGCTTTGTGGCTCTAACTAGAGGATGTAATAGGCTACATTAATACATGGAATGGTCATAGCACTGGAGATTGGTTTGCAGCTCTGATGTAGCAGCTCAGTGTTAGCTCTTAACCCCAATGAAAGTCAACCTCTCCATAAGATCATCAACACATTCTGGCTTCACTGTTGGCTTTTCTGTACTTTTAAGTCTCAAGTCCTCCCTTGATACAGTAAAACTGAGTATTCACTGATTTAGTTGACTTTTGTGAATATCTCTAAATCACCAAAACAGACTGGAATATTTTAGTCACATTTCATTGGTAGTTCACATTTATGTATCACTTCCCTACTTTACACATATTATCTCAGTTGATCCTCAAAAAAATGGAATATCTCCACTTTATAAATAAGGAAGATGGAAAACCAGAAAATTTATGTGACTTGTTCCTTTTCCACAACTACAACTGGACAATGCCATTTTTTACACACAAGTCAATGCTTGCTGGGGAAAATACATCACACCCTTTATTTTTTAACGTCTCCAGACAGAATTGCTATTTCATGTTTAAAAATGGATGTTCTACAGAAACATAGGACAAAAAACCAAAAAGCTCCAACCACTAATATAAAATATTATGTAATTCAAAAATTAATTTAATTTTACCAGAGATATAAAAATGGATTCTGTACACACTATTTAAAACATGATCTCTATGCTAAAAGTCAGGTATGAATGGTATTGATATCTGCAGCAAGGAGCAGCTATGGAATAAAAAGTTTAATTACAGAAATTACTACAAATGCTATAATGGTTACAATAATCAATGACAATCAGATTTTATTTTCTTTACCTCCTAAGACATCATTTTAGATTAATACTCATAAATCAACTTACATAAAACATTTTTTAACTTAATCTAAGATAAGTCATGACTCAAGAGTTTGTTTTTTTTTCCAAAAGCAAACTAAAAAATTGAGCTGAATCCAATATGATTGAATTGAATAGGGATAAATCGAAAGTATTAAACTTAAAGTTACAAGTAAAAGTTAGGGCAAGCAAGAATAGCAGCAGTTTGCTTGAAAAAGCCCAAGAGGTTTAATTAGACATGAAGTTCAATATGAATCAAATAATAAGTATGGTAGTCAAAAATTTTACCAAACTCTTAAAGGTAAGAGGCATTAGCCTCAAGGGAGGGCATTAAGGCATTTCCAGAATAAGAAGGTAACTGTTCTTCCAAACTGTGCTCTGGTCAAAACATATCTGGGGTACTGAGTTCAGTTCTGGGTACCGTAGTTTAAGACAGCAATAAACAGAAGAGCACCTGATGGGAAGGCATTATGATAGTGCCATGTGAGAATCAATGGAAAGAATTAGGGACATTGATTCTGAAGGGGGAAAAAAATGGCTTATAGTGGAATGTAGCAGCTGAAAAGCTATGATACAGAAGAAAGATTTAACCAGTTCTACAAGGTTCCACAAAGCAGAATCAGATAGAAGTTGTAAAGAGACAAATTTAAGTTTGATGCAAGGAAAAAGCTTTCTGTCTCTAAATTTTTGTGATTCTGTAAGTGATGAGTTATAAGAGAGAATTTAGGGAAGTCAACAGATACAATTCCCTTCTAAGTTGCAATTCTTATGTTTCTCTGAAAGATGGCAATCAATACTGAAGCCACATAGCTGCTAACAAAAAGAGGTCCAGAACTTAATCTTTGTTTAAGAACAAAAGATTCACTGATGGGTAGGTACCAGGAAATTGCACTGGATTTGAAACAAGAAAACTTAATTTCAAATCCTGCTTCTCTTAGCAATGAGACTTTGGGTAGTCACTCAACCTTCTGGCCTTAGTTTCCTAATTTGTATATAAACATCTATAATTTTATGAAAGATAAGAATAACCTTAACTATCTAGGAACAAATTTCAAGCAAATAAAATATAACAACTTAGATGTTATGGGAAGAGTAGGGAAGAGAAACTGGAAGACTATAGAAAATCTTAGGAGAAATGTGAAGAAAATTATTGCAATCAGTTTAGTTGAGGGAAGAATATCTGGAATCAAATGAGGAAGAACATTCTTCATTCAGATATATGATATAAGAGCCACAGAGAAAATTCTCTGGGATCCATACTTAAGAGATAGCACAAGGGAGTAAATTTCATTTGGGATTAGCAATACCATCTGTGATAACTGTTATTTAGTTTGGGCTAGATGTTGGAATACTATCTGTTTAGCATCCATTTCTCAGAGAATTCAACAGAGAGTAGACAGATAAGGAGCACAGTCTGGGAATTATTTGGTACATTACATTGAGCTTATTAATGTTGGGAAGGAGGTAAGACTACATTCATGATTTCCTTATATGGGGAACTCCTAGATAAGCAAACACCCTCCAGTGAAAGTTTACTACTTTTCTGCAACTGTCCAGGAGAGCTTCCTGAGACATTGAGAGATTAAGATGACTTAATGACATTCCTTGGCAAGTCAATGCCAAGGAATCACAGACAACACGTTGGGAGAAAAGGAAGAGTCATGTTTGAACTCAGATTTTCTGGCTTTAAGGATAGCTCTCTATCCATTATACCAGTGATTCTCAAATATTTTGATCTCAGAACCCCTTTATATTCTTAAAAATTACTTATGACTTCAAAGAGTCTACTGACTTTAGTTTATGTGAGTTATATATACTGATATTTATTGTATATAGAAATTAAAATATGCATTTCAAAAATACTAACCCATTAAAAATAACAGTAATTCTTAAACAATATTATAAATAACTAATTTTAATAAAAAATATTTTCCAAATCACAAAAATTTAATGAGAACAGTGGCACTGCTTCACGTATTTTTACAAAACTCTTTAGTCTGGCTTAATGGAGAAGGGCTGGGTTCACATAACTGCTTTTATTTTGTACTGTTAAATTTAGGTGATGCATGTAAAGGAAAATTTGCCTTATACAAACATGTAATTAATAGGGAAAGGAAGAATGTTTTAATAGGTAAATAACATCTCAATATGAAAATAGTTTTAACCTGATGGGGCTCAAAGACTCCAAGGAATCCACAAATCACACTCTTGAGAACTGCTGCATACATCATACTGCAAAAATGAGGACCTTTAAATGCATCTATAGGTAGTCTCAGCTCAAATGATAAAGCACTGGACTTTGACTCGGAAAGACCTGAGTTGAAATACAAACTCTGACACTAAATACTTCTGTGATCCTGGAAAATTCACTTGATATCTTTGCCTCAATTTCCTCATTTGCAAAAATAGGATTATTAGTACCAAACTTTTATTGTGAAGGTAAAATGAGATAAAAGCACTGTATAAATGCTAGATATTTTATTACAATAAATAAATTACTTATATCTCTACCCTTGCTAATTTGAATTATTTTTCCAACAGTGCAAATTACAAACCCTTCAGGATTTCTTGCCTTGGGCAAATTTTGTCTCAATGTTCCACAATGGGTCTTGCAAATTTACCCAGGCCTTGATCTAAATCTCAACATTGTGGACTACACAGATTGTTTACAAGTTCACTTTCTTATTATATGATCAGCCCACATTCTTTACTAGTCAGCTATTTCTCTAATCCACAATCCTATTAAGAATGCTAATGTTAAAAAAAAAGATGAATCTGTTTCAAAAAGAACTTAGGGGGTCCTTAGAAACACTGTACTGTCTAGTTCACCATATTCTAATTCAATGATGGAATCAATTCACTCTTCATTTTTAGTGTCCATCAAAGATATATGTATTGATGGACTGGTGCAATAATCTCTCTAACTTTATATAATCTGGATGATGGCTCATCTTCATTTGTTTATTTTTTCATGTGTAGGCCATTTTGATTTGAACAGGACTCTTATATGTTGTTTCCTCAGTTGGGATACTGCCAATTTCACTTTTTGGTGATCATATCGAATTTTTGTTATCTAGCAGTTCTTCCAACTTTCTCTTCTTAAAGACACTATTTTATGATATAGAGGTATAAGATTTGTTTCTGCCCTCCCATTACTTTTTTACCTTTGGTAACCCAGTCTACATACATAATTCTCCTATATCCAATATATATTATGTGATATCAATTCTGAAATTTCTTGCATCTCCTGCTCCCTTTCAATAACCTGCATATCCTACTATTAGATGATCAAAAAATTTAAGCATATCAAACTCAGCACTAATCATTAATGGTAAAAATTTAAGTGACTGTCAAATAGTCCAATGAACTATGCAGTTTATGTGCAAGATGTAATATTTTAAAAACAGTATCCTTTCCTCATAATTTCATGAAGCAATGACTATTTAAATAGGGACAAAAGCGGTCTATGAATTGATAAAAGGGTGTGTGTGTGTATGTGTATGTTTGAATAATGTTTTTTTAAAGTCAGTTCTTTCCTGCTTTAAAAGTCACATAAATCAAATAAGTACATATTACAGTCTACAAAGACTGAAGTGAAATTATGGAATGCAATTATACAGAATACAATTAGATTGTAAGAAAAGCAGTCATGAAAATAGGTGGTAACACACATACAAAAATAAATGTGGCCATCTCTTCAAGAGAAATTATTTTCATTACAATAACAGGCATACATCTAAGAACTAAAATGGCTAGGAAATTCCACTCCATTTAAAACTATTATCAATTTTAGCACATACTGACCTGATAAAACTTCTGATTTTTTGAACTGCTTTGAGGAGGTCTTCTATTCCTGTGTTCTAATACTTTGAGCTACTCTCATTTGTGAAATTCTGCAGCTGGATGGGGCCTTGGGTGGAGCACTGGACCTGGAGTTATGGCTGAGTTCAAATCTAGTCTCAGACACGTACCAGCTATGTGACTCTCAGCAAGTCATTTCATTTCTGTCCGCCTCAGCCTCCTCATCAGTAAAATGAAGAAAATAATAACACCTTCTTTGGAAGGTTACTCTGATGGTCAAATGAGAGGATATATAAAGTTCTCTATAAACCTTAAAGTGCTATGGAAATGTTTCATTAATAACGTATGCAGCTAATAAGGGAAAAACAATTTTAGAGTCAAACAGAGCTCCACAGTATTTAGAATTTAATCTTGACATGATTAGGAGCATTCTTAGCTATTTGGCTCCACTATCATTTTTATAGGAATCCATGAGACAGTAATCCAAAAGAATATTTGCTGAATGATGTTATAGAGTGGAAATAAGAAAAGAAAAATGACTATACACTTTTGTTTTTGTCAAAGGCATCATAGGATATTTTTACAAGAAGGCATGGTTATTCTAATTAACATCAAATTAAAAAAATAGAGATATACCCCCAAACATTCTATTCTGCCTGAATAATTATGAAATAAAAATACATTTATTTTGAACCAATTCATATTTTTAGCTTGTATTTGGTAAGTCATATGTAAGAGCTCTATAACTTTATAACTTACTATAACTGCTTAACATTTATCTTTTCCCCTTAGTTCTAGTATTCCTCGATTTTTGAGGAATTCTCTCAGTCTTCATTAAAAAAAAACAGACAAACAAAAAAGCAAAAAAACTTCAATCTTTTCAATAGTTATTCAAAAAATAATCATTTGATTCTTACAATCAACCAAATTTTCTTCCTACTACTTTTCTTCTATTATGGTGACTAAAACCATCTTCAGGAATTCAGATAAGATTACTTATAGTTTTAATGATAAAAAATTATAAATGAAGATAGTGTTTAGAACATGGGGATATATATTTTAAAAAATGTTTTGTATCAGAAAAAAGTTATTAAGTTAATTAATCTGACATAATGCTTCTGACTGATTCCTAATGAAAATGTCAATTCTTCCTTATGCATTCAAATATGACAGTAGTCAAAACCTTATAAAAGAAAGGTGACTACAAGTTAAGGGTTTATAATTTTAACAAACATGCATGAAATAAATCTGCATTTCTTCCCTACAAAATCTAAATTCTTTTCAAAGATTAATTGATTTGTAAGGAAGGCTCTCATAATCAAAAGGAAATATCTAATCAGTCCAAAGGGTTAAGGTAAAGCATAACTATTTTTAATTATTGTTCCCTACAAAATATAATATATGATCAAAATTACCTGTAAGATTGTTCACTTAAACATTAGCAAAATAAAGTAAAATTATCTGTTTTCCGTTTGAAGAGCCAAAACAAGAGACGAAGACTTTTTACAGAAAAAAAGATGACCATTATTATTTGTAGTTTAGTTGCCTGAAGATCTAAATTCTTTTTGTTAACAATCTAAAACAAAATAAGTAATTTCTGCATTTTCAAATTATAAAAAAAGAATTCTAAAATTTTCAGAATGTTGAAGAAATAAAAAAAATTCCTCATATAAATTTATGTTCTTTAACAATAAATAACGCAAAAAATATTTTAAAGTTCAACTTATTCAAAATGTTGAAAGTTTAGGTCCTAAGAACCTAAAATATTTTAAAAATACTTTAGTGATTACAATTTGTCAAATCCCTAGCCAATTAGAGAAAAGTCAATAAGGTTTGAAAATTAATATATGAAGTTTTTCTTTTAACAAGTGAAATAAAACTTTTATAACTTTTCCAAAAAGATATATCTCTTTTTTGCTTTAATTTCATGTTTTCAAAAGCAATATGGCACACTGATAAAATTCTGAGATGAATGATTCCAATTTTATCAAGTTTTATTATTTTAATTTATTCATCTTTTACTTGTACCTTCAGAAACAATAGTGGGTTTTCGGCACATTTTCCTTTGCCTAAACTCACATATAGTTAATTTTATAATTTATTATTCTCTCTCACTCTCACTTCTTCCTCCAAACTTTTCCTCCTATCCTTTCAAACAATGTTTAGAACCTTTTTTAAGGTTCTAAGGTTTTAAAACCTTTATAACCTTTAAATAGTCAGTGAATGGTGAGGCAATATATACTATTGGATTTAAACAAAAATAAAGGATATTGTTTGAGAAGTGAGTATTCTTACCAAGAACATCTTTTTCGTGTTCAGGAACAAGCACTTTCCACTTGGATTCATCTGGATCCTTGAAGTCAATATTGATTAGCCGGTAGTTAGGAGAATGAAGATTTGTCTTGAAGGTGAAAATTGTCCCCTCATTTGTCACATAATCATATTCTCCATTAAAGTTGTCTATCAGCTTCACCCAATTCAAAATTCCTAATAAGAAAGATCAATGAGTTAGTTTTGCTAAATTCCACATCCCCGCATCCTATATCTTTCCCCTTTATCCTATGTTAAAAGGAAAGACTCACTGGGAAGGATATATTAGGAAATGAAGGTAATAAAGACAAAAGATATCTTTTTCCCCTAAAAGAAAGACATCAATCCTGCCAATTATCCAATATTAAAACATGGCAATGTTCAGGTGAGCTGGAAAGGGTAAGCAAGGGAGCATCACTTTATAAATTAAAGCACAAGGCATCTAGAAAAACTACAAAGCAAGAATTATAAGACATTTAGAGATACATTGTGTATATTCTTTAAAGGAGTTTAAAGAAAAGTCAGAGAACTACTACTTTAGAATGTACAAGAGGTGGTCCTTCAGAGAAACCAGAGACAGTGTCAAGTGGTAATGAATGACCTACCCTCAAAGAGCATTATATATATGGTCATGACTAAAGACTTAAAATACACTCACTACAACCCCTAAAAGACTTCAGAGACCTGTGGCTGAACTCAGATCCTGCCTCTGAGACACAATGGTTACATGCTCCAAGTTATTATGTACTGTTTAATTTCCAATGGTAATTGGGATGTATTCTTACCAGGACTTCCGTGTTACAGTGATATTATAATTTATATATATATATATATATATATATATATATATATATATATATATATATATATATATATATATACACACACACACACACACACACACACACACACCCACCATGAAGCATACAGCACCCTCCCAAATCTATAAAGAAATAAGAGGGGAGAAATAGATGGATGAAGCAGGAAAGGGTGAGGGAAGAAGACAAGGATTTTTGGGTAGGGCGAGGTTAAGTAATAGCAAGGCAAGTTATGGAACAGAATTTAATTAAAGAGGTAGCAGAGAGTGAAATGAGCAGAACCAGAAGATCACTGTACACTTCAACAACAATACTGTATGAGGATATATTCTGATGGTAGTGGAAATCTTCAACATAAAGAAGAGCCAACTCACTTCCAGTTGATCAATGATGGACAGAGGTAGCTACACCCAGAGAAGAAACACTGGGAAGAGAATGTAAATTGTTAGCACTAATATCTGTCTGCCCAGGTTACATGTACCTTCGGAATCTAATGCTTATTGTGCAACAAGAAAATGGTATTTACACACATGTATTGTATCTAGGTTATATTGTAACACATGTAAAATGTATGGGATTGCCTGTCATCGGGGGGAGGGAGTAGAGGGAGGAGGGGATAATTTGGAAAAATGAATACAAGGGATAATATTATAAAAAAATATATAATAAATTTTAAATCTAAAAAAAAAAAAAGAGGTAGCAGAGACAGGAAAGACATGTATATATGGAGTGTGTGTTGGTATGAGTTTGTATGTATGTATGTATGTATGTATGTATATATCTACATAGTATACATAAATATATCTTTTTAACTGTAGCTTGCTTGGGGGTAAGCGGGAATGAAAGGGGGAAAAAGAATAAAATAAATAAGGTACACAGCAGAGAACCAAAGAACAATTAAAAGGAAGTAAAGAAAAAATAGACATTCATGAATATAATTCCTTCTACATATATATATATATATATATATATATATATATATATATATATATATAAAGAAAAATGCAACATGATGACATTGTTGGTTGTTAAGTAAGAATGGATAGAATTAAAAAAAAGAACTAGGTAAATCATTATCTAAAAGGTATAAAATGAATTAATTTCAATTAATTCACAGATAGAAACATTAAGATCATCGAAACCAAGACACAGTTGCCTCCATTATAGCTGAACTAATAAAATGACACATGTGTCTGGTGCCTTTAATGATACTCTTATTTGTTCACTGAAGATTTTAGAGAACTGAATCAAGAAGCAGAAACATCAAGTTCACATACAAAAACAGAGAACAGAAAGAATGTAATTTGTGACAATGTCTAATAAAATTCTAGGTGTCAAATAAAGGACAAGGTTGATTTTTAATTAGCTTGCAGTGCAAAAGGACAGAAATTGTTCTTAATTCAAATTACCATCAGAAATTTGTGAGTACATGATAAATCTTAAAGTGGGGTTATATGGAAATCATGCTTTACAAAGTGAAATTTTGACAAGATTTAATTTTGAAAATTCTTTGAAAATATTTTCATTTCCTCAAGTAAATTGAAATGGCAACTATAAAATGAGTGCTTTTCATAAATAAGTTTAGAAAAATATGAAGATAAATCTGTCCCCGTGCAAAAATTTGTATGCCCTTTGTGTGGAGAAGAAAATGGGTGCAAGAGAATTGTGGGAAAGAAGAGGAAAACTATAAGGAAAGCAGAAAAGAATGAAAGGATACATTGATGCCTGTATATATATCTTTGTAGTGGCTAGGTAAGAAAACTGAAAAGCAGATGATGGAGAAGGCATCCATCATTTCAACAGGGTAGTCAGAACACTGAAAATATGAAAGGAAAAGAATGCACAAAGTACAGATTTATACCCCCCTAACTCAACTGGGTCTTCTCAGCTAAAAACCAATTCTTAGCTCATTACTCAACTCTTTACTGAGACTGTTCTAAAACTTCTTTCTCCTCAAAGACTCAATTATACTTTCAGTTACCTTCATTTGCAAAAGGACAGTTCTGGACTAAATGATCTTTAAGGTCCTTTCCAAGCTCTAAATCCTATGATCTTAAGAATAACTTTAAAAGATGGCTAAGAATTAAATGGTGAAAAATGGAGAGAAGTAGCCAGTAGGTATAAGAGAAAAAATAAAATAATAAAAATTTTGTTATTAAAAGATAAGATATGTTGATATTGATACCACATAAGTTTTCAAACTTTTTTCTGTGTCATCCTGCAATTTCCACAAAAACTACCTAAAAATTCCCATTTAATGTCTTAATCTATAATATATCAAAATCATTGATGAGGAATGTTGCAATGTGGGAGGGATAACTGCATAAAGCTGGAAAGGATTATGGACTATATAGAGCTGCCAATTCTGAAAAAAGAATTAATTTTTATCAATTAATTAATAAGGAGCCACTGAAGATTTCTAAAAGGATATGTATCTCACTAGAGTTCTTTAAGCAAGGGAGATCACCTCTTGCTGGATGTTTTAGAGGGGATCCTTAGTTGGTATAAGTCAACCTCTTCAAATTCTAACACGCTAATTTTATTAATCTTAGTGACATGGTCAGGGCTATTTGTTAAAGTTATTCTATATAATATCACTTGGATCTTTTCCTATTTTCTATTCACACACCTTTTAAATGACATAAAAAGAAAAAAAAAAAAAACAAAAAACCCCCCCAAAAACCCAGCAACAACAACAACAACAACAACAACAACAACAACAACAAAAAACACTTGAGAACGGGTATACATTGAGAGTATATGTAGAATCTGATTTTATTGCTATAACATAAAAACCATACTAGAGATGTAAAGGGGATTGTAACAGGAAAAAAAAAAGGGGGGGGGGAAAGTGAGGGTAAAATGACAGAAATTACATCTCAGGAAGAGGCAAAGAAAACATATTATAATTGAGAAAAAGAAGGAAAAGTAATGAATATTGTGTGAATCTTACCCTCATCAGATTTGGCCCAAAGAAAGAATATTAGATATATTTGGTACCACCAAAAAACAACTCTCATCCTACAGAAAAGTGG
This sequence comes from Sminthopsis crassicaudata, assembly GCF_048593235.1. Classification (NCBI taxonomy): domain Eukaryota; kingdom Metazoa; phylum Chordata; class Mammalia; order Dasyuromorphia; family Dasyuridae; genus Sminthopsis; species Sminthopsis crassicaudata. The sequence goes on along the minus strand of NC_133620.1, from coordinate 200,024,163 downwards.
AAGGGGAAAGAGGAAAAGAGAAGGAACAGGCTAAGTAAAAGGGAAAAGACAAATAGTAGGAGAAAGGTATAAAAAAGGGGAAGGACTGCTTGAGGAAAGTAGTGCTCATAAATAAAACACTGGGACAGAGGGAAAGAGGAAAAGGAAAAAGAAAAGTATAATATTCAGTGGAATAGATTAGGTTCACAGAACAAAACAGCCAATAACTATAACAATCTAGTATTTGATAAAACCAAAGGCCCCACCTTTTGGGATAAGAATTCACTGTTTGACAAAAACTGCTGGGAAAATTGGAAACTAGTATGGCAGAAAGTAGACATGGACCCACACCTAACACCATATACCAAGATTAGATTGAAATGGGTTCATGATCTAGACATAAAGAATGATACTATAAACAAATTAGAAGAACATAGGATAGTTTACCTCTCAAATTGGTGAAGGAGGAAGGAATGTGACCAAAGAAGAAGTAGAGATCATTATTGATCATAAAATCGATAACTTTGATTATATTAAGTTAAAAAGTTTTTGTACAAACAAAAATAATGCAGACAAGATTAGAAGGGATGTAATAAATTGGGAAAGCACTTTTTTCCTTTAAGAGTTCTGATAAAAGCCTTATTTCTTAAACATATAAAGAACTGACTCAAATTTATGAAAATTCAAGCCATTCTCCAACTAATAAATGTTCAAAGCATATGAACAATTTTCAGATGAAGAAATTAATATCACTTCTAATCACAGGAAAAGATGCTCCAAATTACTATTAATCAGAAAAATGCAAATAAAGAGAACTCTGAAATGCCACTACACACCTCTCAGATTGGCTAAAATGACAGGAAAAGATAATGATAAATGTTGGAGGGGATGTAGGAAAACTGATACATTGTTGGTGGAAATGTGAATGGATCCAACCATTCTGGAAAGCAATTTGGAACTATGCTCAAAAATTATCAAACTGGGCATACTCTTTGATCCAGCAGTGCTTCTATTGGGCTTATATCCTAAAGAGATCCTAAAGGAGGGAAAGGGACACACTTGTGTAAAAATGTTTGTGGCAACCCTTTTTATGATGGCAAGAAACTGAAAACTGAGTGCATGCCCATCAGTTGAAGAATGGCTGAATAAGTTATGGAATATTATTGTTCTGTAAGAAATGACCAGCAAGATGAATACAGAGAGGCCTGGAGAGACTTACATGAACTGATGCTGAGTGAAATGAGCAGAACCAGGAGATCAATATACATGGCAACAACAAAACTAACAATGATCAATTCTGATGGAAGTGGCTTTCTTCAATATTGAGATGATTCAAACCAGTTCCACTTGTGCAGTGATGGAGAGCCATCTACACCCAGAGAGAGAACCGTGGGAACAAAGTGTAGAACTCAACATAGCAATCTCACTCTCTGTTATTTCCTTGCATTGCATTTTCTTTCTAAGTTTTTATTTTTCTTCCTTTTTGATCTGATTTTTTTTGAGCAACAAGCTAGCTGTATATATTACACACACATACATATTGGATCTAACATGTATTTCAATATATTTAACATGTATTGGACTACTGCCAGCTAGGGGAAGGGCTAGAGGAAAATGTGCAACAAAAGGTTATGCAAGCCTCAATGTTGGAAAAATTACCCATGCATATGCTTTCTAAATAAAAAGCTTCAAAAAAACAAAAAAACCATGAACTGCTATCTAGCCACTTCTGTCATCTATACTTGTGAAGATGATTTTCTAAACCCAAATAGAAGATAAGTTTAACATAACTGTCTAATGTAAAGACTGTAAGGAGCCTGGCTCTGTTCAGTTTTGAATCATTCACAAATTTGACAAAGGCACCGTCTACACCTCTCCATTTAGGCAAATGGAATAAAATGCTATTTTAGAGCATTCTAATACATACCTCCTTTTAATCTGGTGCTAAATCATTAATAATTGTCTTGCTAGACAATGTTAATCCACATAAACGTACAGACTGTTTAGGACAGGAGTTCTTTAAAATCCACAAACTTAATTAAAAAAAAAAAACTTTCAGAATAATTTGTTTTCTTAGTAATCCTAGAGTATTTTATTTTACTACTTTAAAAACCTGATTCTGAGAAGACATCCAAAGTCTTCACCAGATTGCCTAAGGAGTCCATGACATAAAAAAGGTTAAGATGCCCTTATCTAGGAAAACTCGCTTTCTGATAACCCATCTAGTAACCTTAAATAAAAAAGAAATAAGGTTCATTTAAGCATGAACTGTTCTTGTCAAAACCAAGATAGTCCTTAATGAAAATCTAGAAAAGGAAATGATCATACACAATTCCTTTCGTAATCGGTTTTAGAATGTTTTCAAGAATTGAAGTCATATTCACTATTCCTTGGGACAAATTCCTTCCTCCAGTTTTATAACTTTCCTGTCCTTTTTGTTCAGCATGGGAAGTATTACCACATCAATAATCATTATTGCCAATTCTTAGGATAGTTCTCTTAAGACTAGTGATTTAAATGTCATTTTACTTTCTACTTAAGTTTTTAACTCAGCTATTTTGTTTTTCTTTCTAGTCCAAATGATTCTTCTGGACAAAAAGAGCAAATTTGAAAAAAAAAAAAAAAAAAAGTTCTCCATTTTCTTTGTTGTTCATCATTACTGGACCATTTACTCCACCAAAAATTGTACTCCTCCTTCTAGCCTTTTCTTTACTCCAATATAACTTAAAAAACTATAAAACAAACAACAAATTTTCATGAGTATTCATTAAAACTTTAGTTCATTCTAACTGCTAATATTTCTGATACTCTTCTTATAGGAGCATGCCACGCTTCTGTATAGATCCTTCATTACCTGCTCTCATCTCTTTTTCTAAGTCTTAAAGAATAAGCATATATATGTTTCTATGTTTGTGTGTATGCACATATAGACACACATATACATTAATAAATTCCCTATGTATCCACACTCATTTTTAAAAATAACTCTCACTTTTCCACATCAGAATTTTTTTGTCTTTTTTATGCCTTCAGGTTTCCTTCCTAAGAACTTTCTATTCCTTCTAGGTTGACTTCCCCTGCAGAAATCAGTCTATGGAATTCTATATATTCTTTCTCTGAACTTTTTGAAATCTGTTTTCCTATAACCCAGGGTAGAAGGCCAGTCAACTAAGCCTGGCTTTTTTCTTTTTTTAAATTTTAAGGAGTCATTATCACTTTCCCAAGGTTTTCAGCATTTCTACTTCATCAGTCACTCTTCTTGGTAATCTAGGATAAGGTCCAAAAGAGCAGTTCTTTATGTTGCTTATTCTCCCCCCACTTCTACAGGATACAACTGTCATTAAGACAAATTGAGTATTACCTGCTCTGCTTTTGTCAAGATAGCACAAGAGTAGATGTCTGGATGATGAAAGCCAGGTTAGGAATCTGTTTCTAAAACTTATCTATTTGTTCTTTCTGTCCCAAGTGTTCTAAGGAATGTTACACTGACAATACAATTTGTGTCTTCACTTGAGTATAATCTCCTCATATACACTGCTAATCTCCTCTCCTCCTCCCTCCCCATCTCTTTCCCTCAAACCCTTTTTGACTCTACTTCTTTTTTTGGATAAGGTCTATTTTCCAAGAGTCACATTTAGTCACTGGTCCCATCTCATCAAGTCTTAAGAGAATCTTGTGGGATGGAATATACCTCTTTGTCTTGAGATCTCTGGTTTACCTTGCTTGCTATTCTTACGTTGGGCATTTCTGCATTAATATCTGAAACCATGGATTTTACTGCTAATTGTCTAGATTTTGCAATGGTGAATGTCAAAAACTATTTTTGCATAAATTCTGAAAATAAAACGTAATTATTAAGTTACAAAAGAGAAAAAAACACAACTCTTGCTGAAAAGTTATGCTCATTGACTATTATGAACTATATTTAGTGTATTGTGCATTTTTCAATAAAAAATTATTAAAAAAGAAAAGAAGTTTATCTAGGTACTTAAAGTAATTGAATAATTACTACCCAACTGCTACTTATAAGTATATATTATATGCATGAATATACAATATATTATTAATTTATAATTCATCTAATTCCAGGACATACATGAAAAATTTTCCATAATAATGAAGTATATTCAATCACACTGCTCTCAGCAAATACAATATTTTAATAACAAATATTTTAATTCCATTATATATATTTTATGAGTAAAAGGGGATTTTCATAATTAAGTAGAAATACTGTCTTCTTTATGCTTTACTTTTTGTATGTGTTTTGTAAAGAATATAATTATAGTAGTCCAAGTATTTAAGGTTACATAAACCAAAGTGTTTGGAGACTGTTGATTAAAAGAAAGTCCACCACTCAGCATACTAAATCCTATGAAGGATTTAGGGGATTTTACAAATGAAAGTCCCCTAGTATGAGCAGGCAAGGATGGGCCATGTCTGCATGACTGGATCATCCACATTGATAAGCTCAGCAATCTACTGAACTAGTAATGTGTTAAGAATACAATTTACTCAAACAGTCTAGAATTTTGTTATATAACAAAACACTAATGTTTAGTTGATTCATTATTCACTATAATTTTTAGGTTGGGGGGGGAGAGATAACTACAGGGGAAAAGCTTACTCAGAAATAAATTTTAAAATCAAAATTACAGTTTTTTAAATGGACTTTTTGGGAATTTCTTTTCCTTATTTTTAAACAGAACTTACCTGTTATGCCATTGGATTCCTGCTGCAAATCACAATACCAGAGTCTGTTAACTGGATCACATCCTTGTCTTATTGATAACAGGACATAGCGACCATCATCAGATAACTACAAGAAATGAGAAAGAACTGGAATGTAGTTTTTGATATCTTATTGCTATTATAAAATTCAAAAGTAAGTACACCTGATGTAAAGTACAATAAACTTCTGGTTCCTAAAAAATAGAACCTGAATTTCAATTACATTTCAGTAATGTCATAAAAACTAGAAATAGAGCAAAATCTAATCTCATGCAAATTAAAATAACAACAAAATCTCAGCAAATTTTTATTTACTACCCTTAATCAATGAATGGATTCGGCCTCAATCTAGCTGAGACCTGTTGAAGACCTTAACATTTCATCCAGAGCTATCTCCAGTCAACTTGATCTATATCTTGCCACTGGATTCATATTGCTCTGGAGGGGAAAGTGACACAGGTGACCTTGCACAGCCCTCTCTCCCTTAAATCCAATTCACGCATGTCATGGCATCATGATTCTCTTCAAGAATGAAGGACAAACACCACCAGCAATCTTAAATAATAAGATGCTTGTTAGTATAATGAATAAAGATTGGCCGAGTAGCCAGGAAAAAACTGAGTTGAAAACTTCCTCTGATACTTTTAATTTGGGGAAAACAACTTACAATGTCCCAGGCAACTCTCTTAAAATTAGAACTTGTATTCATATCCATAGGTGGAGTTTCTGAACCTAAATTTCCTTAAACTGATGGAATCACAAATCCAAATATCTCTCATCCTAGGAATCTTCCACCCAAATATCCCTTAACCATGCAATGAATGTCATTCTAAAATAAGTGTTAAACAAAACAAATTACTGTAGTAAAATATCATGAATGCTTAACATAAAGCTGAATATCATACACTGGTGGCATTTTCATTCAAATTTCAATTATTGACAACATATGAAATTTGCCCTTCTGACCAAATGTATGTTTCATGTTTAATTTTAAAAAAGTCTATGGGGAGTAGATTCTCACCATTTTCTGTCATAAAATATAAGCATGGAAAGAGTGATAGATTTTGAGTCCTTAGAGTCATGTTCGAAACCTAACATTATTGACTTAATAGTAGAGTGCTCTAGTCAAGTCATTTTATCTCTCAAGGACTCAATCCATCTTTTTTAGATTGGATGATTTCCAAGGCCCCTTCCAGCTCTAACCTTACCACCTTAAGAGCGCCTAACATCTGTGGTCTTTTTTAGATTTAAACTTACAAACTGAACATCTGACCAATTTTTAGGCATGCCTTTAAGTCACATCTAAAAAGTAGTGCCAGGGATAAAATTCAAACTTGAATTTTCCTGACCCCAAGTCCAGCATTCATTCTACTATATATCATATAACCTTTAAACTCTTTATGCAAAGTACTGAACCTATAAACATACACATATATGTTCTATTGCTAATGCAAAGTGAGCCTTTAGAAATGTTTCTAAAGAAATGAAAAGGAAAAACCCACTTATAATGTCATATCTTTAAATAAAAGCATTACAGCCAGCTTCAAGGTCTTGATATAAAAATATTCTGTTTTAAAGGCATGCTTAGTTCTGATCATTTTTTCCTTTTTTTTTTTTTTTGTTTTATGAAAATTGTTGATTTTTTTCCCAAAAAAATGTTAGTTAGCAAACCATAATGCAGAGTTTCTTTGCTGAAAAACATACATATTTGCAATTTCAATATAAACAAGAGATGTCAGATATCAATTAGGTCTGCCATAATCATCAAAGTTCTTGCGTTCTTCACTCAGTCAACTGCCTAAATAGAAAATGAAAATATATTAAACTGTAACCACTGACTCATTCTGCATATATCAAAAGTCCCATCTTCAAAACCACTCCTGAAAGAATATAAAAACAAGCAGAATATTGGCAATTTCCATGACACTCCTAAGTGGAAATGCCTTCCATTCCCAGGTAATCAAACCCTTAAAAACTTAGTTAGGTAAGTCCTTAGTAGCTGCCTGAGGCACAAGTACACTGCCCAAAGTTACACAGCTAACAAATGCAAGAGGTGAATGTGAACATAGGATCTAAGTCCTATGATCTATCCACTAACTCAATTCTCTTTCCTGGGAGGAAATGGACTTAAATATCCCACTTCTAACATTTGTGTCCTGTATGATTTTAGCCAGTCATAATAACTGTCCTGGGGCACAATTTCCTTATGTAGAAGAGAAGGAGCTTCCAAAGTCATTCTCTGTGCTACGAAAATAAGGGCATTCTTCCATACTATTTTTATATGGAGAAATTTTCTTAAAAATGAAGAGGTAGGACTAAATATAGTCCTATACAGTAATAATATGCTTTCCAATTATAACATTTTGAGCATCAGAGTTTATTTGGACTTTTATTTCTAACTTTCAAAGTTTAAATTGAACTCTTATTGCTGTACATTATAAAGAAAAATCCAACACCTTTACACATTGACTGATTCAAAGTAATTTCAAAACATTTCTGATGACATGACTTGCACTAAAGGAAGATATTAAGCCACAGAACTTAGTGACTTAAGGAAATGAGGGAAGAAGTAAACTGAAAAAAAAAAAAAAAAAATGGAAATGTACACAGGACTCAGCAGGATCCTTAGGACACAGCATGATTTCCGATTTTATGTTAAAAATAAGATGAAATATTTTACCCAAATTGAGATAAATTAAAATAACTAGGTTTTTGAGGCAGTACTATCATTTTTGAGAAACATTAATTCTCAAGCCACAGGAATAGTCTCAATATTAACAAAATGATCAATAAGTTCCAAAAATGTCAAAACATTTTACATTTTAAATTTATTTGTTCCCAATGTAAAAAAGATTGAGTATTTTAAAATCACCCAAATCTCAGAAATCATCATTTGCATTTTTGCTTATAAAAACTACTTCACATGAATTCTGATAACAGATAATCTCCTTAATGAGCATAATACTTAAAAAGGACTTCAGTTAGGAAATATATAGTCCTCACAAAATACTTATTTTTACAATTCAGTATTTTACTCCCATTGTATATTATAGCTATTTTGCTTCTATTTCCCAATTAGATTAAAAGTTCTACAAGGGCCATTTTCCAAGTTTTATATCTCTTTCCATTCCTACCACAATATATATGTTGGATAAATACTGAATACTGGCAATTTTGACTAAAATATCATGATTAAAATTTTCACATTTGTGAAGATTGAAGATGGTGATTTAAGTATGGTAACATTCTCAATTTAACAACTTGGAACAAAAAGTACTGATTAGATTTACTGATTAGATACTAATTAGAAAAAACTAATTATAGAGGAGCAAAACAGAACAGTCATTACATCAGTACTGGCTAAATAACTACTGGAAATAGCAAACAAGAGTGGAAAGAGTATAGACACTTTTTGACAGTCAATGATGTATACAGTTAGATATTCTTAAAAGATAAAGCAAAAGTAGGTTACTAGGAGAGAAATGGTCTTTAACATAAAAACAGTCACTCATAATTAAATGACAGAGAATTACAGAACTACACAAATGGAAGGAATTTCACAGGTTATCTAGTCCAAAGCTTCTTAAACAATGGGTTGCTATGATAGATGGGGTCTTATAATTGAATGTGGGGATTTGAAAAAAAATTGGCAATACTAAAAGATTTCTGAACATACAATGACCAAAAACTAATCCAAAATCAAATGTGTAATGAATATCTGAGGTATTTCTGACAGCACTTGGCCATGCTGCATCACATCACTTTGTTACAGTACAAAATGACGTGTTTGATGTTCAGTACCAGATGATTGATGGCAATGATTCTAAAGTCTTTTGACCTTAGAATAATCCTACAAGCATTACTGACTGACAATCTGTTGGTCAGATTGGTTCCCGAGACAAAAGTGAATAGACCACCCCTCAAACCTACCTGAAAACCATAAAATTAGCAAATAAATAACATGAAGCTATGGTCCAACTCTATCCTATAAATTTATCTCCTTTTCTCGGTTCCTTGCTAAATTCTTTTGGGACTTAGCCCACTCCAATTGGCATTATAATTTCAATAAATTTTGCCCCTTGACTTGGATATAAGCTCAAGCCTGCAAATTCTTTTCAGACACTTTCCAACAGCAGTCTGCAATCCCCCAAACTTTGGGGGTCCCTTCTGAACCTCAACATTTCCACCACCTCTTCTTTTGTCTTATTTCTCCCAAACTTATTTTTCATTCTTATACCATTCGCTTCTTCCTTCCCTCCCTGTTCTTGTTTCCAGATGCAGACTTATTTCCTTTCCTCTCTTGACCCTATGAATTAACTAGTTTGTATATGTATTATCTTTTACATTGAATTTCTTTCTTTCTACTTTTCCTATGCTAATTTTCAACTGTTTATCATTCTAATAATACCTGCTTCTACTGTTCCTACTTCTAAGATGCTACATATTAACTACTACAGCTAATTACACAACAATGCTAAACAGATCTACACATTCTGACTGCTCAGAACCTCACTACTGCTCAGCAATCTATTCTTCCCTAATTAATGCCCCCACCAAACTCCATGCAGACTAAGTCACACTTCAAATCCTACAATACTCCCATTCCCACCTTTCAGATTGCCTAGTGTCTTATTTTGGTGCAAAATCAAAGTCATAACATTGTGAGCACCCTCTTATTATCTAATTCTACATCTCAAAATCCTCCTTTTCAACCAAAGAAATCTGGGATACAGTCTCAAAGACTTTAACTCTTCTCTTTAGCAAGTAGTGAAGAGAATGCCAGATTTACAAGTCAGATAGATATGGGTTCAGATCCAATCTTTAACAGTATCAGTGTGAAAATGGGCAAGACTTTTAGCTTTCCTGAGTCTCAGTTTCCTCTTTAGCTTAAAAAAAGGGGGAGAGGGGAAAGAAGGGAGAATGGAGTGTGTGTGTGTGTGTGTGTGTGTGTGTGTGTGTGTATAAAATCTCTATTGTATTCCCTACGACTGAGTAGTTGTGAGACTCAAATGAGAAAAGGCTTCAAAAACTTTAAAATTTATAAAATGTCTTTACCCCATAAGATGAGGTCTTCCATGTTAGATGTGGTTAGTAGAGGAATTGATCCCTGGCAGGCAGAAGGCTCTGATAGAGATCAGTGTAGCACCATGGTTCCACCCTTTGGGGAGGTGGTCCAGGGTGAAATCCAAGTTATGTGAAACCCCTGAGACTCATCCTCTGTAAAGGTCTCCAGCACTGTCACTTTGCCATGCCCTTGTGGACCATCCCATAGCTGCTGCCTTCCTTCAGGTCAGACAGCCATGGTACTCTGCCTCCTGGTGTCTTTTTCCTTACCTACCCCACACACTCCATACCATGTGGTATCTACCCTAACTCCACTATGCTTCTCAACTCCACTTTTACTTATAGCTAACTAATTCTTTTAGGGTGCTCAGTCTCTTTTAGGATTTAGACTTAGCCAGTTAAGGGCATGCCCCAATCTCATGGAGTGCTCCCTTTCTACTGGGTACTCATGAGTTCCCCTGAGGAACTCTTCTTTCATAAGCTCTCCCATTCTATTTCATATTTATCATTCCTAATGTCTATTGTATCCCTTCGTTTTGTTTATAGCCTATTCCCCTAAATAAATCTACCTGCTGCCAAAGAGAATGGCCATTGTGAATTATTCACATCATCGAACCCCCAATTTTAGTGCCTGCTATTATTACTTGGTGATAAACAGCATATCATAGGTCACATCACATATCCTCAGGAAGTTTTGCCTGTTTCATCCTTCTTATTTTCTGTTTCATCTTCAATTAAAGAAGGTTGGATGGGTCATAAGGCCCGATAAGATGTAATATGAAATTCTAGCAAGAAAGGCACAAGGTAACTCTTAGCTCAGAGCAGATGAGGAATCATTCCACTGGCCAGCCAAGGATGCAAAACTGAGTCAGTAACTCAACAATGCTTTTCCTCCTTGCAACAAGAATAGACTCTAACCTAGAGTTGTTGTTGAATAATGTCTTCTTCCAATCTTCTCTGGTGGCAGATAGCAACAAAAATAACATTCAGTGCTTCACTGCTCTCTAAAATTCGAAAGCTAAATTGTGGTTTGAAAATTTCAATTTCTCAAGTATAAGAATAAACTCAACTTAAAGGCATGACTTAGCCAAAAAGCTAACTAAAGAATACATTATCTAATAGATTTTTTTGTTTGTTTCATCATTGTAAGTTCATTTAAAATAAGGGAAGATGTCATTTAACTGTGTTTTACCCTAGTATAGGGCTTTGAAAAAGTATACCATAAATATTTACTGTCATTCTGTAGTGTCTTTTGATCAAAATTTCTTCCAGTACTACAGAAAATTTCTATCAACATTGTGAAAATTCACTTTATAGTAAACTGTAAAGGGATCCTAATTATCTACAACATATGAATGTCTGTACCTCTCAAGTAAATTAAAAAATAGGCACTAGAGGCGTAGAAAGAAGCAAACATTTTTAGCCTTGGTCACTATGTTTTAGTTAACTTTACTTATTATAAAGAAGAATTCTATTCATGGGGGAGGAAAAACAGTCGGGGTTAGTGGTATGAAAACATAGACAAGGAGGATCATAGAGCCAGTCAGTTTATAAACAATTATAAAGTCCACATCATGTGCTATGCATTATGCTCTAAGAGCTGAAGACACAAATATTAGCAAAACATAATGTCTTGGCACACAAGGAACTCACAATCAAATGGGAAAGACAACATAGAAATAAATAAAGCTACAGAGAGAATAAGTGGGAAATAAGAGAGGAAGAACTAGAATTAAGAATAGTAGAAATGACAGGGATATTTGTAAGAGATTATCAATGAACATTTAAAAAACAAAGAAAAAAGCCGAGTGCAGTAATGCATGCCAGTAACCTCTGCTTCTAGAAAAGGCTAAAGCCTTTTTTAGATTGCTTGATCTTAGGGATTTGAGTTGCAGCAGGGCTGAAGCTGATCGTTTGTACTAAGTCTGACATCAATATGATGAACCTGTTGCCTAAAATGAACAGCTCAGGTCAGAAGAACAGAGCAGTTTAAAGTTTCTAAAACTGGCATCAGTTCCTTGAAAGGCTAATGTACTTCTCACCAGAGAACAAGAGGGGAATTCAGTCTCAAAAAAAAAAAAAAAAAAAAAGAAAAGAAAAGGACACTTTTCTTTTGAAAATATAACTGCTGATCACTTAAGATTATTTTCCAAATTCTATCTGATATATGACATTTGAAAAATACTTATAAATATAAAATTGTACTCAAGAGCTACTAAACTCTAAACACACCATCTTCCATTAAATCCAATCTCCACACACATGCCATTTTAAAATGAGGAGTATTTTTTGATTTGTAAATGAACTAATGGAGGGTGAAAAGAGTTTTCATAATTTGAATTAACACATATGTACTTCAAAATGCAGAAAGAATTTTTTTTGTGTGTGCTATGCTAGAAGAATTATGTGAGCCTATGGAAATAGCCTGAAAAGCAGGTAACATGTGAAATTGTCTTGTGTAGTACTGTGAAATGATTAGCAAAGAGCAAAAATCTCTTTGATAGTTTTGAGAAAGGTAATTTGTTATGTGCAGAAAAAAGGACTATTTTCACAATTCTAAATCATTAAACAAAAAACAAAAAACATTTAATTTTAAGTAGTAGCTCCAAAGTTAATTTAGGATTCAAAACAGCTGTCTTGGTACTCATATTTCTCAAAAAAGCTTTCAAATATCAATTTAATAACTAAATGGATCTTTCAGATCTGGAGAATGCATTTCTAAATCCTCCAACACAAGGTCTTAGGATAAAACTAAGAAGACAATTTCAGTAGAATGGACCTAAGTGGTCACATGTCAATGCTCTGACATGCACAGTTCTAATAGTTTGTCATCAGATTTTATAGAGACTAAACTAAATCATCTGGTCTTTCTGGTGGAACCACAATGAAAAAAATAATACAAGCATTATTTGATATGACAACATGTTGAATTAAGAAAAGAAAATTATACAATTTTCAGGGAAGCAAAACCCCACCCAATATAAAGAAAAATAACTTGTTTGAAATTCCTGCTTTCTTAGCAGAACTTGTGCACTGTGATCAGTTAGCTCATTTGCAAAAAAAAAAAAAAAAAAAGGGCCAAACTTACATATGTCATCACTACATGGGTCAGTTATTTTCAATCTGTTCCTTGGTCTCCAAGTATACCCCTAATTTCTATAAACTGCTTGGAAAATACATGCTATTAATTACAAGGAGGCATAAGGGACAGCATGATAGTTCAGCACAAATTCATCCGGCATATTGGAAAAAATTCTTCTTGGAACATGCCAACTTTCTAGCCCAGGTTCTTAACCTGGGGATTGTGAACTTGCTCCTCTCTTAAAAAAAAAAACCAAAACAAGGAAACCTGCTTACTCTTAGAATATATAGTATTGGATTTCCGGCCAAGATGGCGGCGTGGAGGCAGACAGCTGCTTGAGCTCCTCGTTTTCTCTCAGAACTTACTTCATGACAAGCCTCTGACTTAATGCTTGACCCACAAATTATCACCAAGAGAAGACATCCTTGAAAGTCGCCAGAAAAGGTCTGTGTTTGTTCGGGGGAGGGTCAATCAGACTGGGCGCAGACTGAGGGCAGACAGCCAGAGCAAGACAGGCAGCTCACACAGCTCAGACCGGAGGGGGAGGGGTGTGATCTCTGCCGTTTCTGTGAAAGGGCTTTTGCCCCAGTGTGGATGCTCCGTCTTGGCAGCAAGCCAGGAGCGGTGGAGAGAGTGTAAACACCGGAGGTGAAGATTAAAACCCCAGAAAGCCAGCGTCTCTCAGAGCCCGGCCACCCCCAACCCCCACCTGGACTGACTCGGTGCGTTCTCAGAGCCTCAGAGTGCAGACTCAGTACAGTCATTGCTGTTCTCTTAGTGGCTCTCTGCTGCCCTACCCCCAGTCTGTAGAGGAAGCCCATTAATAACATCCAGCCCTACCCTATCCCCCACAAAACAGACCAATTGTTTCTCTTGTCAGTTTCTTTTCTTTGATTCCTACTCTGACAAAATGAACAAAAAATTCAAAAGGGCTCTAACCATTGACAGCTTCTGTGTGGAGAGGGAGCAGACTTCAAATGCTGAGGAGACTAGGAACAGAATGTCCCCAGATGTATCCCCTGGGAGGGATATAAGCTGCTCCTCAATACAAAAGAACCTCATAGAGGAAATCAAAAAGGCTCTCACAAGAGAGCTGGAAGAGAAATGGGAAAAGGAAAGGGAAGCTTGGCAAGAGAGCCTGGAGAAGTCATCCCATGCATTCAAAGACAGAATGGATAAAGAAATCAAATCATTGAGAAACAAGATTAGTGAGCTGGAAAAGGTAAACAACTCCAAGGAAAACAGGATTAGAGAGCTGGAAAAAGAAATCAGCTCTCTAAAAAATAAAATGGATAAAATGGAAAAAAATTCCATAGAAGATAAAAACTCAATTGGACAATTACAAAGAGATATAAAAAAAGTGAGTGAAGAAAATACATCATTGAAAATTAGACTGGAACAAGTAGAAATGAATGACTCAAGGAGAAACCAAGAGGGAGTCAAGCAAAACCAGAGAAATGAAACAATTGAAAAGACTGTCAAGTACCTTACCAGAAAGACAACAGACCTGGAAAACAGATCCAGGAGAGACAATTTGAGAATAATCGGACTCCCTGAAAAATGGGAGGAAAAAAAGAGCTTGGACACCATTTTCGAGGAAATTATCAAAGAGAACTTCCCAGACGTTTTGGAAACAGAGGGTAAAATAGACATTGAGAAAATTCATCGATCACCTACTGAAAGGGACCCTAAAATCAAAACGCCAAGAAATATAGTGGCCAAGTTCAAGAACCATCAGACAAAGGAAAAGATATTGGAAGCTGCTAGAAAAAAACAATTCAGATCCACAATAAGGATAACACAGGATCTAGCAGCGTCCACATTAAAAGAACGCAGGGCCTGGAACATGATATTCCGAAAGGCTAAGGAACTTGGTATGCAGCAAAGAATAACTTGCCCAGCAAGAATGAGCATCGTTTTCCAGGGAAGAAGATGGACATTTAACGAAATAAATGAATTCCATCTATTTTTGATGAAAAAACCAGACCTACATAAAAGGTTTGATCTTCAAATACAGAACTCAAGAGACTTCTAAAAAAGGTAAAAAGAAATCTTGAGAACTATACTTCTGTCAAAAAAATATGTAAAGAACATATGTACAATTTGTCTTAGAAACTAGAGGTGGAAAGGAGATTATATCATAAAAAAGTATAAAGTGGTGGTACTACATCTCATGAAGAGGCAAAGGTAACCTATTATATCTGAGAGAAAGAAAGGAGGGAGTTGAACATAGCGTGTATCAATAGACATATTCGATTTACAGTGAAACTTCTTCCACTTCATTGAAAAGTGAAAGGGAAGGAGTAAGCTAAGGGGAAGGGAATACAGTAATTTCGAGGAAAAGGGGTAAAATAAGGGGAGGATCTTTAAGGTGGGGGAGGGATCCTAAAAAGGGAGGGCTGTGAAAAGCAAGTGGTGTTTACCAGTTTAATACTGGATAGGAGGGTAAAAGGGAAGGAAAGGGGAAAAGCATAAGCAGGGGTTAATAGGATGGCAAGCAATATAGAATTAGTCCTTCTAACCATAAATGTGAATGGGGCAAACTGCCTCATAAAGAGGAAGCAGTTAGCAGACTGGATTAAAAGTCAGAATCCTACTATATGTTGTTTACAGGAAACACACCTGAAACAGGATGAGACATTCAAACTAAAAGTAAAAGGGTGGAGCAGAATCTATTATGCTTCAGGCAAAACCAAAAAAGCAGGAGTAGCCATCCTCATCTCAGATCAAGCAAAAACAAAAATTGATCTAATTAAAAGAGATAAGGAAGGGCATTATATCCTGCTAAAGGGAAGCATCAATAGTGAAGCAGTATCAATATTAAACATGTATGCACCAAGTGGTGCAGCATCTAAATTCTTAAAAGAGAAATTAAGAGAACTGCAAGAGGAAATAGATAGCAAAACTATAATAGTGGGAGATCTCAACCTTGCACTATCAGAATATAAATCAAACCACAAAATAAATAAGAAAGAAGTCAAAGAGGTAAATAGAATACTAGAAAAGTTTGATATGATAGATCTTTGGCGAAAGCTAAATGGAGACAGAAAGGAATATACTTTCTTCTCAGCAGTTCATGGAACCTATACAAAAATTAATCATATACTAGGGCATAAAAACCTCAAAATCAAATGCAGGAAGGCAGAAATAGTAAATGCATCCTTTTCAGACCATAATGCAATCAAAATAACATTTAATAAAAAGCCAGGGGAAAATAGACCAAAAAATAATTGGAAACTAAATAATCTTGTACTAAAGAATGATTGGGTAAAACAGCAAATCATAGACATAATTAATAACTTCACCCAAGAAAATGACAATAATGAGACATCATACCAAAATGTGTGGGATACAGCCAAAGCAGTAATTAGGGGAAGTTTTATATCTCTACAGGCCTACTTGCATAAAATAGAGAATTGGGTTTACAACTAAAATTGCTAGAAAAGAAACAAATTAAAAACCCCCAGACAAACACAAAACTTGAAATTCAAAAAATAAAAGGTGAGATTAATAAAATTGAAAGTAAAAAAACTATTGAATTAATTAATAAAACTAAGAGTTGGTTTTATGAAAAAACCAACAAAATAGACAAACCCTTAATAAACCTGATTAAAAAAAGGAAAGAGAAAAAGCAAATTGATAGTCTTGAAAATGAAAAGGGTGAACTCACCACTAATGAAGAGGAAATTAGAACAATAGTTAGGAGCTACTTTGCTCAACTTTATGCCGATAAATTTGATAACTTAAATGAAATGGAAGAATACCTTCAAAAACATAGCTTGCCCAGATTAACAGAGGAAGAAGTAAGTAGTCTAAATAGTCCCATCTCAGAAAAAGAAATAGACCAAGCTATTAACCAACTTCCTAAGAAAAAGTCCCCAGGACCAGATGGATTTACAGGTGAATTCTACCAAACATTTAAAGAACAACTAACTCCAATGCTATGTAAACTATTTGAAAAAATAGGGATTGAAGGAGTCCTACCAAATTCCTTCTATGACACAGACATGGTACTGATACCTAAACCAGGTAGATCGAAAACTGAGAAAGAAAACTATAGACCAATTTCCTTAATGAATATTGATGTTAAAATATTAAATAAGATATTAGCAAATAGACTTCAGAAAATCATCCCCAGGATAATACACTATGACCAAGTGGGATTTATACCAGGAATGCAGGGCTGGTTTAATATTAGGAAAACTATTAGTATAATTGACCATATTAATAATCAAATTAATAAAAACCATATGATCATCTCAATAGATGCAGAAAAGGCATTTGATAAAATCCAACATCCATTCCTACTAAAAACGCTTGAGAGTATAGGAATAAATGGACTATTCCTTAAAATAATAAGGAGCATATATTTAAAACCTTCAGTAAACATCATATGTAATGGTGATAAACTAGAACCTTTCCCTGTAAGATCAGGAGTGAAACAAGGTTGCCCACTATCACCATTACTATTCAATATAGTACTAGAAACTCTAGCCTTGGCAATAAGAGCCGAGAAAGAGATCCAAGGAATTAGAGTAGGAAATGAAGAAATCAAATTGTCACTTTTCGCAGATGACATGATGGTATACTTAGAGAACCCCAAAGACTCTGCTAAAAAGCTATTAGAAATAATTCAGAATTTTAGCAAAGTCGCAGGATACAAAATAAATCCACATAAATCCTCAGGATTTTTATACATTACCAACACAATCCAACAGCAAGAGATACAAAGAGAAATTCCATTCAAAATAACAGTTGATAGTATCAAATATTTGGGAATATATCTACCAAAGGAGAGTCAGGAATTATATGAGCAAAATTACAAAACACTTGCCACAAAAATAAAGTCAGATTTAAATAATTGGAAAGACATTCAATGTTCTTGGATAGGCCGAGCGAATATAATAAAGATGACAATACTCCCCAAACTAATCTATTTATTTAGTGCTATACCAATCAGACTCCCAAGAAACTATTTTAATGACCTAGAAAAAATAACAACAAAATTCATATGGAAGAATAAAAGGTTGAGAATTGCAAGGGAACTAATGAAAAAAAAGTCAGAGGAAGGTGGTCTAAGTGTACCTGATTTAAAGCTATATTATAAAGCAACAGTCACCAAAACCATTTGGTATTGGCTAAGAAATAGATTAGTTGATCAGTGGCATAGGTTAGGTTCACAGGACAAGATAGTGAATAAAAATAGCAATCTAATCTTTGACAAACCCAAAGATCCCAAATTTTGGGATAAGAATTCATTATTTGACAAAAACTGCTGGGAAAACTGGAAATTAGTATGGCAGAAACTAGGCATGGACCCACATTTAATACCACATACTAAGATTAGATCAAAATGGGTCCAAGATTTAGGCATAAAGAACGAAATCATAAATAAATTGGAGGAACATGGGATGGTTTACCTCTCAGACTTGTGGAGGAGGAAGGAGTTTGTGTCCAAGGGAGAACTAGAGACCATTATTGATCACAAAATAGAACATTTTGATTACACCAAATTAAAAAGTTTCTGCACAAACAAAACTAATGCAAACAAGATTAGAAGGGAAGTAACAAATTGGGAAAAAATTTTTACAGTTAAAGGTTCTGATAAAGGCCTCATCTCCAAAATATACAGAGAATTGACTTTAATTTATAAGAAATCAAGCCATTCTTCAATTGATAAATGGTCAAAGGATATGAACAGACAATTTTCAGATGATGAAATTAAAACTATTTCCACTCATATGAAAGAGTGTTCCAAATCACTAATGATCAGAGAAATGCAAATTAAGACAACTCTGAGGTATCATTACACACCTGTCAGATTGGCTAAGATGACAGGAACAAATAACGATGAATGTTGGAGGGGCTGTGGGAAAACTGGGACACTGATGCATTGTTGGTGGAGTTGTGAAAGAATCCAACCATTCTGGAGAGCAATCTGGAATTATGCCCAAAAAGTTATCAAAATGTGCATACCCTTTGACCCAGCCATACTACTACTGGGCTTATACCCCAAGGAACTACTAGAGAAGGGAAAGGGTCCTGTATGTGCCAAAATGTTTGTGGCAGCCCTTTTCATAGTGGCTAGAAGCTGGAAAATGAATGGATGTCCATCAATTGGAGAATGGTTGGGTAAACTATGGTATATGAATGTTATGGAATATTATTGTTCTATAAGAAATGACCAACTGGAGAAATACAGAGAGGCTTGGAGAGACTTACATCAACTGATGCTGAGTGAAACGAGCAGAACCAGAAGATCATTATACACTTCAACAATGATACTGTACGAGGATGTATGCTGATGGAAGTGGATTTCTTCAACATAGAGAAGAGCTAATCCAATTCCAATTGATTAATGATGGACAGAACCAGCTACATCCAGAAAAGGAACACTGGGAAATGAATGTAAACTGTTATTTTTACCTTCTGAATCCAATTCTTCCTGTGCAACAAAAAATTCGGTTCTACACACATATATTGTATCTAAATTATACTGTAATATATTTAACATATATAAGACTGCTTGCCATCTGGGGGAGGGGGTTGGGGGAGGAAGGGAAAAAATCTGAATAGAAGTAAGTGCAAGGGATAATGTTGTAAAAAATTACCCATGCATATGTACTGTCAAAAAATGTTATAATTATAAAATAAAATAAAAAATTTAAAAAAAAAAAAAAAAGAAAACAAAACAAACTAATAACTGTATTTCATTACCAATGGTTTGCTTTTTAACCCTCTATTCTTTATTTTATTTGATTTTGAGAAAAGATCCACTGCCTTCACCATATTACAAAAGTGCTGTGACACAAAGTTAACAACCCCTGTTTTAAATTGTGCTATTTGAATTTCTAAAAAAAAGCATAATTTCCTGTAAATCATTGATAGACTATCATGCATGGGCATTAAGCTTCACTCAAAATCAAGTGCTAATATTAGGAAACAGATTCAGCATCATGGCAAACCAAACAGGAAATCCCAAATGTGAAGAACTGAACATATTCTAAGAGTTGGAAAGGAAATTTTGAACTTTCTGTGATCACTAACTAGACAAAAATTTAATCTGTTATCATGCAAAAATATTACAGAAGGGAGAGAAAGGAAAACAGAGATGTACAGACAGAAAATAATACAATACCTCTGAAATAGCAGGAAGAGTGAATGACAAATCACTTTATGGAGAAAATACTTCACAGGGCCTGAAATCTTTGTTACTTAAGAATATATACATATCTAATAGTTCACAGTAGTTACTATATGCCACAGAGAGAAATGTCAGAACAAATAAAGGCTTAAACAATACTACTTCAACTTCTAACAAGAAAAAATTGAACTGATTGTTTCACAGAAATTTAAGAGTGCAAAGCATACTGGACATGATCAAAAACATTTAATAATTCATTTCAATTGTTTTTCATTTAAGGAGAAAGTGAGATACACAGAACATGTGGGACACTTGAGGGTTAAAAAGTCCAATATAAGCTGTTCTTACTCTCTGAATGATTTTAGGAACATCATTTAACCCAATTAGCTATTCCTGTCCCATAATCTGAAGTTCTGTGTACATATATATATATATATATATATATATATATATATATATATATATATATATATATATATATAAGTTCATGTCAAGATTAACATACAAATATGTGAATGAACTATATTAATTAAAGCAAAAGTAATTTTTTAAAAATATGCTTAAAAATATTAGGCAAATTTCAAATTTTGGGGAAAAAAACTGAAAAATTGAGTTGAATAATTATACAACCAAAAAGAGAAAAATTGTCTCCTTATTCCTTCTGAAAGAAACTAGACATATTTTAGGAATTTTCATTCCAGAGCACCCTCTGCTGGAAAAAGGACTCAAAAACACTTGATTTTTTTACTTCTACCTCCTTAAACAAAATACAATTAACTTTAAAATAAAAGATACTCAGTCATCCATAGATTCAAAAAGACAAGTATTGTCCCCCATCAATACTTTTGATATTCTATAGGAAATAAAAACTGACAATTATTCAGCCAGAAGAAAATTCAGCTAGAATTTTCCAGGATATCCAGGAACCACCACCTTGACCATCTTTCCTTGACAAAAGAAGGAAAAAACTTTTAGGAAGATTGGACTGGCAGCTAAATGGCATAATGGAAAGAGTACTCGTTTTAGTATCAGAATGGTATGAGTTTAAATTCCAACTCAGATTGGTTGTATGACCCTAAGTGAGTCAGTTAACCTCTTGGTCCTAATATGTGTAAAATGCTGGGGTTGAAATACCATAGCTTTTAAAGTGCCTTCCCGCTCTCTATTTATGAACCTATCATAATGACACACAGAATGAATTATAGGAAAAAAAAACCAGGAACCAGGGTGAGCCTAGAGATGTTAGCCCAGAAAAGAAAACATAGAGAAGATATGGAAATAGGATTCAACCGTGTTTTTTTTTTCCCCTTTGTCCCAGAAAGCAGGAATAACAAAAAGATAAACATTTAAAAAGGCATATGTAAGACTGACATAAAGACAAACTTGTTGATAATAGAATTATACAAGAGTAGAATGGACTAGCTCTAGAAGCAGAGTAATTAATTGTTCTCATCAGGTCATCAAGTAAACTCTGAACAACAATAAGTTGAATATGTTGTAAAAAGGAGTCTTATTCAGATATGGAGCCTGTTGTATGATTCTACATGAATGAAAGATTGCTCCTTAGTTTTGAATCTGGATGATTAGGGAAAAATAATGTCAAGGAAAAAAATGGAAATGAATGCTGACATAGGAAAAAAAGACAAAGAATTTTTGTTGTTTCTCTACACAGTGGGGAAAACCATCTATTGGGGTGAAGTGAACTTCTCTTACCTCTGCCCTCTTCCTTCTCCCTTCTCTTGACTTATTGGCCACCTAAGTGCAATATAACAAATAGTTCACACTGCTTAGATGATCATAAAGTCATCTGCTTCTAGTACACTATAAGAGCATCAGGCTTTACATTCACTCCCAATGTATTCCAAGGTCCACTTAGCTTTATCATCTGTCCTGCCTCTATACCTTCCAGACTCCCAGACACTGTCATGTGATTTACTGATACAACCTAAGAATCCTTGGGCCTTGCCACTCAGTAGTTGAATGTGTTGTTTTTCCTACTTTAGAGAGTCATTCCTTGAGAACACAGGCAATCTCACTTTTTAAAATTAGTATCCCCAGAGTTTGGTACTGCTAAGTGCTTAATAAGTGTTTGTTTATTTATTTATTCAGTGCTGTCCATGGTAGGAGTTTAATACATGTACACTGATTGGTAGTAGATTTGTGATTATTTTAATGAACATCCTGAACATTTTGAATATGTGATGTCTGACATGAAGACAATACATGAAAGTAGACATTCTGAAAACAAAAAGGGATTCTGAGGTTGAATAAGAGTCCCCTTTTAATGAGATTTGCAATTCCTCAGTTACAGAACTTAAAGCCTAGGCTATATGGAAAATTTCTTTTTTTTTTCCCCTCAATAGTATTTTATTTTTCAAAATACATGAAAAGATAGTTTGTTTTTTTTTTTAACATTTTGAGCAGGCAAGATTTTGAGTTCTAAATTTTTTTTCTCTCCCTCTCTTCCCTAATCCCTTCAATAAAACAGCAAGTAATCTGATATAAGTTAAACAATGTATTTCCATGTTTTTCATGTTGTATAAGAAAAATTGGACCAAAAGGGAAAAAAAAAAAACCATGACAAGAAAAAAGCATACAAACAAACAAAAAAAGTGAAAATACTATGCTCTGATCCAGTCTTCACAATCAGTCTTCATAGTTCTGTCTTTGGATGTAGATGGTATTTTCCATCCCAAGTCTAATGGAATTGTCTTGGATCTATCTATGTGGTGAATTTCAATGAGGGAAAATGCAGAGAAAGAATAATGCATTTGAGAACTAAGGTCTTTGGAAAGGCAGCATGATTCAATGAAATATTAGGAGGGATAGAGATCAACAAGACCTGGATACCAATCCAAGCTGTAAAACTTTGGGTACTGTGGAAACTACAAAAAGAGAGAACAGATAAGCATGCATACTTCTTGGTGAAACTTTAGTCATCTATTTGTATCTGCAACTTGAGGGAGTGAATCTGTGATTTCACTAGAATACGATTAGATTATGAGTTTCTTGATGATAGGGACTATGTTTTGCCTCTTTTTGTATCCCTAGTGTTTTGCACAGTACTTGGTACATAGTAGATTCTTAATAAATGCTTAAGGACTGACTAAGGCACTCCTCAATAAAAATTTCCCTCTACCAATGCAGATAGGCACATTCTCTGCAACTTACTATCTTAGAAAACCATTTAGAATACTGAGGTTGTGACCCGTACAAGGTCACACAGGTCCTGTTTCAGAAGTAGAACTTAAAACCCAAATCTTTCTTGCCAAGGTGTGCCAAGACATTCCTGTCCAGGGCTCTGTTGGGTAAGCTCTCATATTATCTTTCTATGGGAATCAGAGTACACCACTTCTGGCCATTTGCACTCAACTCCAGTTTCCAACTCTGGCTCCTTTTTATATACTATTTTCCTCTTTTAGAATTTAAATCCTTACTGGAAATGGGATGGATGGCCATCAACTGGAGAACAGGTGAATAAATTATGTAAATGTAATGTAATATTATTGTTCTAGAAGAAATGATGAGCAGGCAGATTTCAGAAAGGCCTGGAGAGACTTGCATGCACTGATGTCGAGTGAAATGAGTACAACCAAAAGAACATTGTATATAGCAACAACAAGGTTATGTGACAACCAACTCTGATGGACTTTGCTCTTTTCAACAATGTGGTAATTCAAAGCAATGCCAATAAGACTTAGGATAGAAAATGCTATCTGCAATCAGAGAGAAAACTATGGAGATTGAATATGGATTGAAGTATTTTCATTTTGTTTTTTGTTTTTTTCTTTGTCATGGTTTTTTCCCTTTTGATCTGACTTATCTTGTACAACATGACAAATATGAATATATGTTTAATATATGTACATATTTAACCTATATCAAATTACTTGCTGTCCTGGGGAGGAAGGAGATAAGGAAAGGAGAAAAATTTGGAACACAAAGTCTTAAAAAAAAAATGAATGTTGAAAATAATCTTTTTGGAAAACTAAAATACTACTGAAAATAAAAAAAAAAAAAAAAAAAAAAAAAAAAGAATTTAAGCTTCTTGAGGGTAAGGACTATCTTGCTTAAATTGATTTAGATTCCCAGCATTTTCCACAGTGCCTCATAAACAAAAAGAACTTAAGTGCTTTTTTATTCATTCATTATAAGAAGGCAGACTATCAAATATACCATATATCTCTAAGTAACTGCCATAAAACATAACTTTTGCTTTTGAAGTTTCATAAAATAATAAAGTAGCTGTAATTTGCAACTAAAATTTATTTTGCCAATGATTTTTTTGATTAATCAATAAGAAATGCTAACTTTATACAACCTATAAAAATATCAGATCAAACTTGTCATTTCTGTTCATTTTTCTCTTAAACCCCACCTCTATACCACCTTGGGCCTCTCCCCATAACTCTTTCTTTTTTCTCCCATTTCCCCCCACAACTCTACCCCCCACCAACACCTGCCATCTGTTCAAGTTTTGACTATATCAGAAGATCTTCCCCTCCAATGTCAGGTCAACAGCATGATCATATAGAAAAGATTATGCTCTAATATCTGGCTCATCAAATTAGTTGGAAATGCTCCAAGGAGTTATGTTGCCCATAATTCTTCCTACCCATGTAAAGATATATTAGGCAGGTGTCCTGCTCTCCAGAAACTCAAAATTGAATGGCAAAAATGATAAGTACACAAATTAATATAATGAAAATGCACACAGAGTAAAAAGTGTCAGTAGAATTTATCTTCTGACAAGGGTATTTAAAAAAAAAAAAAAGACTTCAGAGAGAAGGTAACATTTTAATTGGGCCTTGAAAGACAGAGGCATTTCAAAAGGAGAGGTACATTGAATGAGAGCATTTTAGATATAAGGAACAATGTAAGCAATAAATGGAAGAGTAGTCTTCAGAAAACTAGAAGTAGCTGAATTTGACTGAAATATAGGATATATATAAAGGGAAGCAGGAAAAAGCTGGAAAGGTGTAATCAAAAGATTTCAGCATGAAAAGGGAATTCCAAGGTCACCTGGTCATAAAATCTCATAGGTCATGCTCAAGAACTTATAAAGATCTCAGCCCATCAGTATTTCATAGAGGAGGAACTTAAACCCAGGGAGACTTAAGTGACTTATCAACTAGATTTAAATTACTTATCAACTAACAAGCATTCTTTAAATGTCAATCTAGCAGTCAGGCATTGTTTTGTATGCTAGCATTACAAAGACAAAAGCAAAACAGTCCACATGCCCTCAAAGAACTTATATTCTAGACTGACATAAGGCTGGAATCTAACAATGAATGAACTCAATCTAACTGGACAGTAGAGAATTGTGTAAATATAAGTGGATAGGCAAAAAGACATATACTACACACAGATACAGGCTCAGAGGTCTAACAAATTACTTTTCTTGGATCCAACTGCTATATTTGTAGTCATAGAATTTATAACTAAGGCCAATATCTTTATTTAATAAATATGGAAACTGAGGTCCAGAGAAGTAACATGACAAATAGGACACAGGAGAACTGTGTCCTCAGGTTCTCTTAATCCATTATCTGTTTACATCAAGAAAACTATAAGATGCTGCCAAACAAGAACAAAAAACAATATGAAAGTTCATTAACGTAATTAAGAGTTTTCCAGAGGACTTCCGCCAAGATGGCTGCGTGGAGGTAGACAGCTGCTTGAGCTCCGTGCTTTCTCTCAGGACTTACTTCATGACAAGCCTCAAAGTAATGCTTGACCAGAAAAGAAACCCACAAATAATCACCAAGAGAAGACATCCTTGAAATTTGCCCTCTAGAGGTCTGTATTTGCTGGGGGGAGGGTCGAACAGACTGGACGCAGACTGGGGGCAGGCAGCCAGAGTGAGACAGACAGCTTACATAGCTTAGACCGGAGGGGGGAGAGGTATGCCGTTTCTGCAAAAAGACTTTTACCCCAGTGTGGACAATCCGTCTTGGCAGCAAGCCAGGAGAAGTCGAGATGATGTAAACACAGGAGGTGAAGATTAAAACACTGGAAAGCTAGCTTCTCTTGGAACCAGCCACCCCCAACCCCTACCTGGAGTGACTCCCAGTTCTCACCTCAGAGCAGCGCAGCCATCGCTGTCCTATTAGTGGCTCTCTGCTGCCCTACCCCCAGTCTGTAGAGGAAGCCCATTAACACCATCCAGCTCCATTCCCCCCCCAATTCAGACCAATTGTTTCTCTTGTCAATTTGTTTTCTCCAATTCCACTCTTGACAAAAAAAAAAAAAAAAAAAAAAAAATTCAAAAGGGCTCTAACCATTGACAGCTTCTGTATGGAGAGAGAGCAGACTTCAAATACTGAGACTAAAAACAGACTGTCCCCAGAGGAATCCCCTAAGGGGGATATGATCTGCTCCTCAATACAAAAGAATCTCATAGAGGAAATCAAAAAGGCTCTGACAAAAGAGCTAGAAGAGAAATGGGAAGCTTGGCAAGAGAGCCTGGAGAAGTCATTCCACGAATTTAAAGATAGAGTGGATAAAGAAAACAAATCATTGAGAAACAAAATTAGTGAATTGGAAAAGGTAAACAACTCCAAGGAAAATAGGATTAGTGAACTGGAAAAGGTAAACAACTCCAAGGAAAACAGGATTAGTGAGGTGGATAAAGAAATCAGCTCTCTAAAAAATAAAATGGATAAAATGGAAAAAAATTCCATAGAAGATAAAAACTCACTTAAAAACACAATTGGACAATTACAAAAAGATATAAAAAAAGTGAGTGAAGAAAATACATCATTGAAAATTAGACTCGAACAAGTAGAAATGAATGACTCAAGGAGAAACCAAGAAGTAGTCAAGCAAAACCAGAGAAATGAAACAATTGAAAAGAATGTCAAGTACCTTATTAGAAAGACAACAGACCTGCAAACAGATCCAGGAGAGACAATTTGAGAATAATCGGACTCCCTGAAAAATGTGAGGAAAAAAAGAGCTTGGACACTATTTTCGAGGAAATTATCAAAGAGAACTGCCCAGACGTTTTGGAAACAGAGGGTAAAATAGACATTGAAAAAATTCATCGATCACCTACTGAAAGGGACCCTAAAATCAAAACGCCAAGAAATATAATGGCCAAGTTCAAGAACCATCAGACAAAGGAAAAAATATTGGAAGCTGCTAGAAAAAAGCAATTCAGATATGGAGGAGCCACAATAAGGATAACCCAGGATCTAGCAGCGTCCACATTAAAAGAACAAAGGGCCTGGAACATGATATTCCGAAAGGCTAAGGATCTTAGCATGCAACTAAGAATAACTTACCCAGCAAGAATGAGCATCGTTTTCCAGGGAAGAAGATGGACATTTAACGAAATAAATGAATTCCATCTATTCTTGATGAAAAAAACCAGACCTACCTAAAATGTTTGATCTTCAAATACAGAACTCAAGAGATTTCTAAAAAGAAATGACCAACAGGAGGAACACAGAGAGGCTTGGAGCGACTTACATCAACTGATGCTGAGTGAAACGAGCAGAACTAGGGGATCATACACTTCAACAATGATACTGTAAGAGGATGTATTCTGATGGAAGTGGATATCAACATAGAGAAGAGCTAATCCAATTCCAATTGATCAATGATGGACAGAATCAGCTATATCCAGAAAAGGAACACTGGGAAATGACTGTAAACTGTAAGCATTGTTTTTTTTGTTTTGTTTTGTTTTGTTTCTCTTCCCAGATTATTTTTACCTTGTGAATACAATCCTTCCTTTGCAACAACAACAATAACAAAATTCGGTTCTGCACATATATATTGTACCTAGGATATTCTATAAGATATTTAATATGTATGGGAATGCCTGCCATCTAGGGGAGGGGGTGGAGGGAAGGAGGGGAAAAACTCAGAACAGAAGGGAGTACAAGGGATAATGTTGTAAAAAAAAAAAAAAAAAAAAAAAATTACCTATGCATATGTACTGTCAAAGAAAATGTTATAATTAAAAAAGCCTACTGCTTCTCCCTGAATGTAGGTTCCTCCAAAATATAAAATATGCTGATTCAGTCATGCCAGCAGTGGTTATTTCTTGTCTGCTTTCAGGTTTGACTCCTGAGCTTCTGAGACTGCCATACTTTGGATAACATGAAAGGACTCCCAGCTTAAGGTGTGGTTTGATACACCCTGCTGTAAACATTCTGTAGTAAACAGGTCTATAACCACTTCTCCCATTTATTTCAGGTTAGAAGCCCATAGAAATGCAGGTCAGGAATAGGCCACACCCAGCATGAGCCCATCTGGCCTTGACATAAATCTACTACATCATTTAGGGCACTGATCTTATATGCATCTTTTAATGAGCCTCATTTTACAAGTCTTTTTAAACTATGTGCTTCAGCCAATATGCCCCTGCCACTACTTCATTTATGACTCTGTGTGTGGTCTAGTAAATATACCCTTTGGTTTATTCATGTATTGAGGCATTCTGAATCACTGTCTCTCTACATTTGTGTGTTCTTTCTCTTCCCTCTTGCCCAGATCAAAACAGTTTCTAACATTTAAAAGCCATCAGTATCTTCAAATAATTTCAAAGAGCATCTGAATGACCAAAGGGTTGCATGTCATACTGTTAGCAAAGTCATTAGGGATTTTACTGGACTAGGTAACTTTTCAATCAGTTTGCTGCTTTGTTTCAGTTAAGTGTTTTCCTTAATAGATAGGGTTCTTTACCTGGGGGCCATGAATTTGTTTTTTAAATATTTTTTAATATCTGCATTTCAGTACAATTGATTTCCTTGGTAATCCTAAATATTTTATTATATGTTTTAAAAACATTATTCTGAGAAGGAGTCTATAGGTTTCACCAGAATGACTGCTCAGTGAGTTTATAACACACAAAAAAGATCAAGAACCTTTCCTTCAGCTCCTTATAATAATATGTACTAATAGTCTGTCACTTTTTTGTTAACATTATTACAGTCTAACTACAATAGACTATTAGAGCTTAAAATGGAACATCCTGTATTACAGAAAGCTGACCATAGAGTCAGGAAGACTTAGATTCTAGTTCCACTTCTAAAATATATTGCCTGTATGGCCCTGTAATTGAAGTTGCAGAAAAGATGATGACCTTCATTGGTAAAGGGAGTTTTCTCTATCAATAAAATCACAAATTCAGTCCCTATCTCTATATTACTAATAAGTTTTCTCTTTAACAGGTTATCAAGAATACACTAATTTGATTCTGTCAATTCTTGAAGCATAAACAAAATTCTCCACAAAATAATATAACTTGGATCTTAAGGGAAAAAAAAAATTATGGGAAGCAGAACTTGTCCAAAAAATTCTGAATTACAGGTAATTTTCCTGAATCATTCAGAGAAGAAGGTCTATGTACATCTGATTTTAGAATGCATCTTGAAATATCCTCCATCATTTTTGTCTTTGCTTTTAGCAGCAGCAGATTTCCCTTTCTATCTGAAAATGCTCTTCTTCCACCACATTACCAAATATCTCTGGTATGAACAAGGAAGAAGAAAGTAAAACTCAGCACATTTTGAGATATTAATGAAATATTAATAGAAAATACAAGATTTCAAATGTTTCCTCTACTTTTGGGGGATAAAGCTGTTGAGCACTCTTTTTGGCTTCAGAGACGAGTATTTTAATGGTAGTTCTTTCACTTATTACCTATGTTCCCTCTCTGGGCCTCAGTTTCCTTATCTATAAAATGATTCACATGACTTTAAAGTCCCTTTGAATTCTAAAACCCTAGGATCCTTATGGGAGAAAAATTATACTCAATTTATATTTTGCAAAAATAAGACATAGAATTTAATTTATTCATCAGGGGATAGTATAGCAAAAACAGTAATAATTGCTTAGTACCCAGAACAAAACTGAGACTCAAGTATAATTTGTACAATAAACATTTCCTCAGATTCTTTCCACAGACAGTAAATGAAATGCAAGTTAAGAAATGAATTCAATATCAGTGACATAGCCTGAGGAATCAAATTCCATCAGATGCCTGTTATTGTCAATATAATCACCAAGGATGGTTTGTAATGTTTATTGCATGAAAGTGACAGTAAACAAAATCCATTTTGATTAGTGAAATTTGAAATAAAAGATTCTATATAAAGAAGAAAGGAAAGAAGTAAAGAAGGAAGATGGCCAGGAAATGGTATAAAGGTTTGATTCTTAGCAAAATGAGATTAAAGTTTACCTATCAGAGCAGAGTGATCCAGTAGCAAAATTTAAAGTTAGTATGAAGCATCAGAAATATGTTCATATAAAGTATCTACAAGATGTGTTCTATAGTTGGAATCTGGTATGCTACAAAGTTTAAACAATACCTCAGCTCCACCCATCCACTTTGGCTCATCAGGAAATTCCGCACATAAAATATCCTCTGATTGATCAGTCCCCAAAACATGGTAGAATAGCTTCTGGTGAAGATTTGTGGATGTTTCAGTGCCTGAAAGAATTAAGCAATTCAGTTTAAAGCCATCATCTATGAGCTATTCTATTCATTCCAGATAAGGCCCTACATTTAGAAAACTGAGTAATGTGTCCACCACTATTTTACACCCATCATACAGATGGGAGATTAGCCCAGACATCAATTATACTTAATTGCTGAGTGTTATCAAGTAGCATTTAGCTTAATACTTTTTTATTATTGCTATAAAAATAGCAACTCTACCTGTTAAATGAAAATAAAATTGATATAATATCCTCCCATCTCAACTTTAGAATACTTAGTGATTTATGTGTTCCATTCTAGGCATTTGTAGTAAGACCACTTACAGTACTGCCTTTAGTATTTCAAAGGACCCTGTCATCTAACAGCATGAAAATGCATTTGAAGTAATTTTGATAAATAGTACAGCCTAATCAGGAGTAGAAAAGGATACTAGCATTCTCAAACTCAATCATTACTAACCACCATGATTATTATAACGGAAAATTAAAATAAATAATAACTGCTATTCTTTTCACAATTACAAAAGCACTGCGTAAGATTATATGCCAACTCTATACATTTAGTATAGCTAGTAATTTCTAAATTTTTAACATCTCTTGAGCACTCTATACCCATAAAATGGGGAACTGTTGCAATAGCAACCATCTTACAACCAACTTTCTTGTCCTGCTGTCCAATGGGCTCTCGTTTACCTCAAAAGCAACCTCCTGACAAAGATGTTATAAAAATCCTACTGAGAGGGCAAAAGCTGAAAGCTGGAAGCAAAGGAAAAACACTGGGACACTTACGGTCAATTTAGATGGAAAAAACAATGATTTCTGAAATATGACAAGGGGACAACTTTCACTGTGATGTTTTTCCTATCAAGGAGTAACAAGCAAGCTATGATCCTTCCTTGCTACACAAAGAGGAAAAGAAAGAGGAGGTAAGTCTACCTCAGATGATGACATTTCACATTATCATCTTTCTAACATACTACAGGTATGCTGACAGCCAAAGAGCAGGTAAGGAAGGACTACAAGGAAATTCTATTAACATCTTTGCCTCCAGCAATGCCACTACCAAAACCAATACTAAACAACTGCAAGGATTATAATAATCTTCTTATATTGGGCAATATAACTGGTGCTCTAGGAAATGTCATCCTTGACTAAAATAATATTGAATAATGCTTAGCTATTTTTGTCATCAACTGTCCCAAAAGTCTCCTTTTGTAATATGTCTCACTTCCACCATGATCTTACCATCACTTTTTCCATCCTGTTTAGGGTAGCAGTTGTAGAACATCCCCTTTCCATCATGGGTCCAAGCCATGCAACTAAACTTGACTCTTTCTAAAACATCTGGAAGATCCTTGGCTCCATCAACTTTCATAAATTTGATAGTTACCCAGTCTGAACCACTAGAACTCAGACCATAGGAAAAATATTCACCATCTTCACTGAATGCATAGCCTGTGGATTATGAGGAGAAAAGTCAGCAGAAGTACACAATATTATTAGCATTTTTCAATATACCCTTTGCCCTCTGAACCAAAACATTTTCCTATTATCAGTATCTTTAAATTGATTTCAGGTGTGAAATGCACATTTAAAGCAAAGCATTTCTAAGATTTTTAGAATCTTTTTTTATACTGTAAAGGGAATATGGCAACTTTGAAATTCATGACTGAATTATGATGCATATCAAATAAAAGAAACTATTTGTAACTATTACGTAATTTGGAGAGTGGATTCAAAATTGATAGAGAATTTTTTTTATAACAAAACTTTTCTGAACATTAAAAAATTAAAGCATACGGCCTATTACCTCTGATTACACAAGTTCAGGTCTAAGGCAAAAATGAATATGTAAATGATGTACACTCCAAATGGGAAAAATAGCATTGTTTGTTGGTGGTACTGTACCTAGTTTTTTAGGATCAAGGGAAGACAGAAAGAGTAAATAAATGAAGTTTCTTTTTAATGGAAAGAGAGAGAGAGAGAGAGAGAGAGAGAGAGAGAGAGAGAGAGAGAGAGAGAGAGAGAGAGAGAGAGAGAGAGAGAGAAGAGAGAGTGTGTGTTGAAATGCTCCTTGAGGGCACTGTTTTATCAGTCAGTGCCTTGAATGTATAGCTTGGGCCACACAAGACATGTCAAGCAGTAAAGACTCTATTAGTCTAATCCTTGGAATGCTAGCTAAGTATTTTGGTTGTGTTTTTTAAAGTCAATAATTATTTCAAATAGGGAATTGCAAGCAGCAAGTATTAGGCAGTATGTTAGCTGCCTAAGAATCTAAGATTCTTTAGAGCTCTAACATTCTATGATACTGTAGTCATTTGATAATTACAAAGCTAAAAGTTTTAATTGGAAACACAATGTAAACAATAACACATTATATGTTGTGCCTTATTCTTAAAATTCAATGGAAATTCCTTATTGAAGGATCCCTTTAAGATCATCATGAACTCACCCAAAATATTTTGCATGCTGTTTGCTCTGTTAGATTGAAAAGTCTGTGAGAGCAGGGAAAGTTTTTTGGCCTTTCATTATATTCTCAAATGCCAAATTAAATGAGGTTAACTGTATATTAAAACTACAGACACAAATTCAAGCTGAGATTTTATTTTCAACACTGATTAGTAATTATCATCTATGCAGTGGCACATATAAAATTAACAGTGCTTCAGAAAATGGTGTTATTGGAAAAAATGCCTCAAAGTAGTAATATGTTTACAGGCAAAAAAAAACCAAAAAAACAAAAAACCCTCTGAAAAGATCTAATGAAATAAGGGCCTATGACATTTACACAATTTTTCAAGAATTCCTTTACTATGCCAAATTTCAATTTTCAATTTCAAATAGCTGACCCTATCCCAGTTTCTTTTCCAAAAGGCAAAAAAGGCGACAAGGAATAGATCAAATCAACATTTTTTTTCCCCCCACTGAGAAGTATACTAGAATTTTACCTCAAATTAAAATTTCCATCTTCCACTAGATAACCCTTAAGAGTAATTTCACCTAGGATTGTCAATCTATCATGGGTCAAATCTAGAGCAATATGTCCTGCCCATCAGTCGGTGAGAGAGGCCTTTAGAAACAGTAACTAAGAAAATTAGAATTGCACAGTATATACGGCTATCTGAAAGTCCAGAAAACTTAGACTCAAGTTCTAACTATCACATACAAAAAATGGGTAAGTCCTTTAACTTCTCAGTGCTTCAGGACACTCTAAAACTATAACTTTACAGAACAGCTGCTGATGTTCAATGACAGGGCATGTTCTCATAGGGAATTCCTAAATATCAAACATCAGAAAAGAGTTCTCTCAAAGACTACTTGTCTTTTACTACATTTTGGAAGTCAGAAACAATGCTCAACTAACAGTCCATCCTCCTAAGCATAGATATTTATTGCATATTTCATTGTATGAAATTTTCTCTTCCTATATTAGAAGAGCTGCCTCTAGGTTTTTCTCCTTTTTTTTTTTTTTAAAGACCACAAAAGTAAACAGACCTAAGTATCTAATGGAAATGCAATTCTACATATAATAAAAATCATTAGATAGACATGGCCCAAAATGATGGATTACTTGAATTATAGTGAGATCTAGTCCTTCTCTCTCGATTCTCCCACTATTCTTATTTTCCCTACAATTAAGGTATAATTGTTATAGTTTCTTCTGTATAAAAGACTAATTTTAAAGCACCCTCTCACTAAACTGCAAACAAAGCGAAGGAGAAAGTTCTAAGAGAAGAAGGAAAAAGAAATGTATTTTTTCCCCCTATGTTTGAGGCATACTGTTCTTTAAGTTCCTAAACAAAACATGGGAATGATTCTCATTCCTACTTCATTGCACCAATATAGAAAAGCATGATGTGATATTGATTTTGATTATATCATGTGAAATTTTGTTTTCCTGATATGGAATGAACACTTATCCAAAAACAAAAAAAAAATAATTTATTAACAATTCACACTTCCAATAATACAAAAGCCTATATCAACTAACTTTTCAAAAAGGACTGGACATGGAGTCTGAGAACCTGGGTCCTAAACTAGATTCAGACACTTATGACCTATGACCTTGTACAGTCTCAGTTTTCTCATCTGCCCAACTGAATAAGATGATTTATAAAAGTCCTTCCAGTTCAGATCTAATTCTAAGCTGTTATGAATTCAATGAGATGTTCTGCAAAGTTTGCTCACCTCGAAGAGCCACAGTGCCATCATCAGAAAGCTTGTTTGGATCAAGGAATATCCTGGCTTCATCATCTAAAGAATCCTGTACATATAACACTCGTTGGTTCTGCAGTCCTGTATTAAAAAAATGAAAATACCTGAAAGACAGGCAAGAACATTACATAGTTAATTTTTGTAAATGTATCTAGATTTATCTAATATACATAAACATTAAAAAAAAAAAAAGAAGCCAACAACATAAATTTTAAAATCACACCAATCAGGTAGAAATCATAATCAAACCAAGGCTCTTTTGATTCTAACTATGAGGACATGAGAAGATAGAAATATAAGTAATCATCTTATACAGTTGCTTGAGTGCTGATATAATGCACTATTGCAAACAGGTAACAGAAACTCAACTTATGTTTAATCACTTAAATTGAATTGCTATTTATCCTACTCTTCCCTCAAAATCTGGATCTGGACTCTTATCTAGAGAGTCCTGACAAACAATTATCTAGTCAATTATTTTTCAAAGACAACTGTATCATTGGAGAAGGATTTCACAGGTCAAAGAGTTGTTACTTTCACCTTTAAAATTTATAAATGATTAATTTTTATACTGTTTTTGTAGAACCATTTTTATATATACTAGGAAAATAATTTTCAATAACAAATTAAATCCCAAATACCTTTTTCCTTTCTTGAAGTGGCAGCTATACTTGGGATAGTCATATAATTCAGTCATTCTTTCTTTGTATAAACCTCTAACAGGACACTGCTCAAGAAAGGGCACTGTAATCTTATTTTGGGCCTCCACAAAAGCCTGGATTAAAAAATAAAATTGGATACAAAACAAGTCAAAGACAAATGTTGCAATAAGAATTGTCATTTATCAACACAATCAAAGCAAAAATGAACAAAAGTTAATTTTTCTTTCCTTCTAGAGAAACATAAACACTCACTTCCAAAGTACTGTTTCTCTTTTTAGTTGACATTCAAACCACAACACCCACAAAAGTTAGACAAATAAAACTGGATCCTCTAAGCTCTGTTTAAAGATTATTCAATTCTGAACTACAAACAGAAGAAAAAGTAGAATTTAATAATAACAATTATTTCAAACTGCATTGTTATTAATTATATATATATTGGGATAAACCAATGCTGGTTCATTACACTGTATAAAATATACATATAGATTAGTTACTTTATCATTCTATAAGGTTCTGTCCTTTTAACAATTATATTTAGTTAGTAAATTTATATTTTTTATTTATATGTACATACTCATATATATAAATATTTATATATTTAGTTAGCAAAGTAGTATTTAATAATAACAATTATTTCAAACTTTGTTGTTACTAATTATATATGTTGGGATAAACCAATGCTGGCTCATTACACTATATAAAATATACATACAGATTAACTACTTTATCATTCTATTAGGTTCTGTCCTTTACCAATAACTATGTTGAGCTATGGAAGATTTAGCTACACTCCTCTACAGAGATAAAAACACAGGGAAAAAAAAAATTAGTCATTTTTAAGGAGCATGAAGGTCAGCCTGGTCCACTTAAATTCACCAAATCCTTCGCATAGGCATGCTATACATAAAGCTACAGAGAAATAATTTATCACAGTGATGCTGGTAATTTGGTTTTATGCCAAAGTGGACAATTGTTTTTTTCCAAGTTAAGCTACTTTTAGAAGTATTATCCTTTTATTTCACTTTCAAAGTACAGACTTGAATAAAACTTCTAACAAATTATGTTGCTTTTCAGTCATTTCAGTCATGTCCTATTCTCCATGACTCCATTTGGTGTTTTCTTGACAAAGATACTGGAGTAATTTGTCACTTCCTTCTCCAGGTCATTTGATATATGAGTAAACTGTGATCTGTTAGGATCACACAGCTGCTAAGTGTCTAAGACTAGATTTGAATTCAGGAAGATGAGTCTTCCAGATTCCAAACCCCACATTCTATTCACCATACCACTTAGCTGCCCTGTCAGCAAATAAAATTCTTTTCTCAAAATTTGTTGTCTTTATTTTTACCATGCTTCATTTTATTTTATTTTCAATAATATTTTATTTTTCCAAATACATGTAAAATAGTTTTCGACATTTATTTTGTGTAAAACTTTATGATCCAAATTTTTCTCCCTCCCTCCTTACTTTTCCCTTCCCCAAGATAGCAAGCAATCTGATATAGGTTAAATATAGGCAATTCTTTTAAACATTATTTCCATGTCTGTCACATTGGTCTGCTTCATTTTAGATATCTAGTGTAGGAATTGTCATGTAGATTATACTTACTAATTATATTCTTTTGGACAAGTTATTTCTTATTACTGAGCCACAGGTTTTTTTCATTTACATAAAGTAATATTAATAACAGCCCCTAAACTGAAAAGATTGTGTTTTCATGGAAAGCTCAGCACATAATGACGATTCAAATATAATGGATACTTCCTACCTGTCTATACTTGCCTTCAGCTCTCCAACTTCTTCTTGGACAGACAGACCCCAAACTTCTAATCTTATTCCATTTCTCCTAACTGATCATTCCTTCCCTATTCTCCTGCCCAACTCCATCCTCTTAGGCAGCAGGACTACAGACTCATTAGTTCACTGAAATGTTAGCTGCAAAGTAGATACTGTAACAGGCATTGCCTTTCAGAAATGTCCACCTAAAAGTTAAGTATGTAGGGAGAGCATTAACAACAAAGATAGATGAAAATGTGGACAGAAAGCCTGTAGATATAGCATAGTTGTAAAAGAAAGGTGAGTATCTGCAAGGAAAATACCAAAGTGATCTAAAACAATTCATGCATTTCCAAAAATGTTCTGCTTAGTCTGAATAATTTATAGTCTGGCTGATTACAGTGAAAAAAAAAAAAAAAAAAAAAAAAAAAGAATACAGGGAAATGTTTTAAGATAGAATGTGAACATGAGGGGAGCAAGAAAGAAAGTTAAAAATAAAGGATTTAAAATTTTTGGCTATACAATATTGTATTTCTACTTCTCCCTTTATGATTCAGATAAAGGATTAATATTAAAGTGGGTGACTTCAACTTCTAACACAGACTCCAAGCTATAAATGTCAGCACTGAGAGATTTTTAAAGCCTTATTAATTCCCTCAAAGGTTTTTGTAAAAACTCCACTACTAAGCCACATCATGCTTTATGCATCTAGCATCTTTTTAAAAAACCTATTCACCTTCTAACATTTAACGCTGAATATTTGAAATTTCTCACAACCTGAATTAACCAGGTTTTGTTTTCTCCTTTCCACTCTACCATTCTTTGGTTTGGGATGCTTTGCTGATAGAAAAAAAATGCTTAAAAACCACTGATCTGATTAGAAAGGCCCTGAATTTGATTTAAGTAAAATGTATGCCATTTGGGAGACTACAGAATTACAGAGTCAAGTACTTCAATTTCTTCATATGTAAAACAAATAAACAAGACTAAATAATTACTAAGATTCCTTCCAGCTGTATTCTATAACTGACAGTTCCTCAAAAAATAAACTAAGCCCTTCTTTGCTTCAAGGTGATAGGTGATTGAATGACTGCCTTCAAAGTACAAATATTTTGTTTTTACAAATTAATACTGTGTTTACTACTGCCAGAACAAATCTTACATTACTGACTTATGTTTGTCTCATGAGCATTAGTCTTTTCTGCTTGGCAGAATCATAGAACTATCAGATATGAAAGGCTAACTGGTCAATCCCTTCTAAAAGTATTAATCCCAGTTACAACATCCCCCCCCCCAAAAAAAAAACAAACAACAACAATAAACAACTTCAATAACAGGGGAAAGATTACCATCCAAGAGAGCAGCTCTTTAGCTAGCTCTAATCCTTAGAAAGCTTGTCCCCATGTTGAGGTAAAATTTTCTTCCAGGTAACTTTAATAAAAGAATCAATTTATTAAAGTTACCTGGAAGAAAATTTTACCTCAACATGGGGACAAGCTTTCCAATTGGAAAGGATCATAAAGATCATATAGCTCCTCCCATCCCCCCAGCCCTCTTAAGATAGAAAATCAACATGAGAAAATCAAGGCTCAGAGATATTGTGTCAACCAACTAAGGTCATACAAGTACTGTAGTAAAAAAGGAGAACTAGGATTCAAACTCAGATCTTCTGACTCTAAATCCAATGTTTATTCCATTATACCAAGCTATTTCTCAGCATGGAGTTGGGGGAGGGGCAGGTTATGACAACATTTTTATTATATGTAGAAAAAAAAGAATACAGATTTTAGAGTCACAAGACATGTGTTCAAATTTTGATCTGTTATATCATCCATATGATCTTGGGCAACTCAATCTTTCTAGGCTTCAGTTTCTTCAACCTATAAAATGAGGAGAGTAAACCAAATAGGAAATCTTGACACATAAAATAGCTCCTATGGCTTCTGAGCAATTATTTAACTTCTCCATTTCCTTTTCCAACCTACCTTTCCAAAATGATTTCCCAGGTAAGCTGGCCATTGTGGTGTTCCCCCACATCCAACACCTTCTACCCTCCCTGGTCTTTCCTCAAGTCCTTTTTCTTCCTTCTCTATTCCTAGAATGTTCTTTCTCCTCATCTCCAAGTCTTATACTTAGCCTCTTGAGGGCACAGATGGATACTTTTTACATGGGACTTGTCCTGATTCTACCAATTATAAAAGGTTATCCCCTAAGCCAAAAAATACTTTATATTCATTTTGTATTTTTTCATTGACATACATTGTATCTCATCAAGATATCAAGAAACATCCTATTTTCCAGGGCTAAGACCCAACAAGCAAACTAGCTCTGAACTTGGCATAACAACAAGCCTTTTTGCTTACCTTTTAGAACTGATGGCTCCTGGGCTTGGGAGAGCACTAATAGATCCAACATGAAGCCCCGTTATAAATGGACTTTTTTTGACAACCTTGCCTCACTGTTGCCGTTGTGTCTCACTATTGTTGCTATATTGCACTGTTTGACTTTGTCTAGCCAAACTAAAGAGGGTGCCTGTTAAGTTCTTACTAAGTGCTAATGAGATAATGAGATATTAGGTTCTTACTAAGTGCTAAGTCGGTACTTGACAATTCTCTAGTTCCGGCCATGACTGGGAGTTTTTACTTGTGAATTTCTGGGGAAGAACTTGCATGCTCAGGAGGAGCAAGTTCATTGGTTGAAGTAATTTTTCCCAGAAGCCCTTGCATTATCCCATGCCCATTCTCTGGGAGGATAAAAGAGGGAAGTCACTACTCTGGACGAGAGTTGACGGCAACTGTCTGGAGACAACGGTTCTCTACAGGAAGAAGAATCTGTCCAAGAGATTTGAGTTGACACAGCAGATCTCCTCCCAGAGAGCGATCAGCAGCTTCTGGAGACAACAGCACGTTACAGGTGCCCATACTAAGGGCACATTCCTGGTACATATGTCAGTTTGCAAGTCATTTCCCTCACTTTGAAATTAAACTTCTATTTCATTCTTGACTCTCCTGTCTTAAACCTGGTGTGTTTAGCCAACCACACAGGTTACAGGCCAATTTAGTATGATTAATATCCCTCAGTAGAATGTAAGCTTCTTGAGAGGAGGTGCTTTTTTTTTTTTTTTGTCTTTGTATCTCCCACATTTAATACAATTCCTAGCATACATTTAAATGATTTCATCAATTTGGGAGTCCCTTCCAACTATACAGGCTGCACAATTCACTCACGTCTGTTCATTCTGTGCAACTTTCACTTGTATCCTTGCAAAAATTCGCTATAGTTGATCTCCACAACATGCTGGGGAGACCATAATAGATTTCTCCTTTTAAAAAAAGGCAATGGCATCAGAGGAACATTCTAATCACCCATCTATCATTCCTTATACTCTCTCTAAATAACCAGAACACCATCTTTCTATCATACAGGTTTTTATTTTAAATCCTTATTTATTAATCTCCTACTTAAAATGTGGTGCTCAGAAATGAATACAATATTTTAAGATGTATATGGTATGTAAAAGACAAAGAACAATAGGTTTTCCCATCCTGTTCTGGGAAACAATGTAAGCTTATTGTAATTAATCACATTCGCATTGGGGTTGGGGGCTTCCATGTTGCAATGTTATTTCATATTAAGCTTACTAACTGTCCATTAAAATCTCTACATATTTTGTCCGTGTCTTACCCATCTTACATCTAAAAAAAAATGGACTGGTTTTTTAACCTAAGTACAGACTTTTTTTTTTCTTTAAAATTTAATTTTAGTTTTAAGACATTCCTCTTATCACAATATTTTTGGTTCCTAATGCTGTCACCCAATACAATATGTCTGCTATTCCTTCCAGTTTTATATCATTTACAAAATTTGTTAAGTATGACAAAATCTGCTTCCTTCTGAAGTTACTGATCAAAAAGGAAGCAGCAGAATCCAAGAACATATCCTTTAAGTCCTCTCTTACAGTATGTCTTTCCATAACTGCTTCTTGGGTCCAAATAATCATTCAATCAATATGGACCAGTTCAACCATCTCTCCATCTTAACTATAAAGTTGGCATGATCTTTCAAAGATCACTGAAAATAGCTTCACAACACTTGCAACTCATTCAGAATCAAAGATGTAGTTTAGCTGACATTGATAAGCCAAATGAATGGAGGGATTCAGGGGCTTTCACTATATTCTCATTCATCTCAATTTCCAACTTCCTAACTTCCCTAAGAAAGCTCTCCTTTTCCCAGATGAAATGAACCTGGCCCTTTCTTCATCTACACCAAGATCTTGGGAAACTCACCAAATAACTGACAAATGGCTCTGTTGCTTTTCCAGCATTCTGCATATTCTGAGGTAGAAGTTGGCTACGCTATAATTG
This sequence comes from Sminthopsis crassicaudata, assembly GCF_048593235.1. Classification (NCBI taxonomy): domain Eukaryota; kingdom Metazoa; phylum Chordata; class Mammalia; order Dasyuromorphia; family Dasyuridae; genus Sminthopsis; species Sminthopsis crassicaudata. Next base: position 199,982,684 of record NC_133620.1, on the reverse strand, counting down.
AAGGGCACATCACTGGAATTACCCTCTACTGCAAAAAAAAAAAAAAAAAATGGCAGGAATCATTGAAGGAGCTGCTAAAGTGGAAAAATGTCACTGTGAATGAATAAAACTTTTGTAGACTTCAGAAACTAGGAGAAACGAAGGTCAAAGAAGAGCTATCTCCTATTTGAGAGTAATGAAATAAATATGAAAGAAAGTTTGCCAAGAAAACTCTAAACAGAGTCATGAAGACTCACACAAGACTAAAATTACTAGAGAACCTATAATGATAAAGTTCTTTAAAATATCCTCTCTTTAGAGATATAAGATTATATGAAATCCCAGATTATTGTAAAATTATCTCAGAGATTTTACCACTACTCAAAAGAGATTGTCCTACATGTTCCCAAAGGAAAAGCAAACAAAAACAAAAACTCCAAAGGGATAAAGAATGCTCACTGTCCAAACTATAACATTAAAGGAACTCATCAGTACCTTGGACAGATACCATATACATGCCTTATGCTTAATGGGCACTTAATATATGTCTGTTGGATCAAAAGCCCAATGAGTTGGATGGAGAAATGATAGGAAGCGAAAATGGGATCCAGTGTTTTCAGTAAGCTTAAGCTACCAGTTGAAAGAAACAATATACTCCCAGTGATTCTATATGGTTGTGAATCATGGAGTACCAGAATTTCTGAAGAGTCAAAATTGTGGGTGATCTTAAGGGTAATGGAGAGGGATGTGTGATGGAATTTAAGTAGTATACAGCATAATGGCAACAATAACTAAAACATGAGAAATGATATGGCATCATACCTGAATGGTATGATTACAAAAGGGAATAACTAGTCAAGAGCAAAAAGAAAAGAGGAAAAAGATGGGCTGCATGATTGTTGCACTAGTCCCTAATATATATTAAAACATCAAGAGAAAGGGGATGCTGGGTAGATCTACCATGAAAAACTTACATAATGACAATGACAAGGATCACACAGGGTTATAACATATGAAAAGGCTAAGGTCTGGACCAATGGAAGACACACCCACATCACTGAGCCCAAAGATCAATGTATCAAATCTAAACTAGTCTGTAGTGATAAGAATGAATCAGAGGCAAGAGACAAGACAGAGAAAAAATTTACAACAGCCAAAGAGTGAAGTGATAAAAGCCTAGACTATAATGAGAGACTGAGAATGTAAAGGTTCACAGAATCATCTACTTATGAGCCAGAAGTGACCTCAGACGTTTTCTAGTCTGAATGCCTCATTTTACAAATGAGGATAGAGGAGCCAAAGAGGATAACTGACTTGTCCAATCATACAGGTACTAAGTATAAAAGGTAGGCTTTGAATCTAGGTCCTATGGTTCCAGAGCTAGTATTCTTTCCATTGTATGAGAAATATTATAAAATAATCAATAGTACTGGATGACTGACTCTCCAATTAGTTTGTGAGCTACCTGACAAGAGGAATTGTTTTTTACTTCTTTTTTGTATCCCTCAACAGTACTTTAATGAATACCCAATTCACTGACTGACTAGACAAAAGTAAGAAAAGTCAAGTGATTGGCAAGATAATAATACCTTTGGCCAAAAAATAAGTTTCTGTATACAGTGTCATTTTTTTTTTAAACATGTTAGCTTCAACTGTTTTTTTTTTCCCTTTCTTTTATTCATTTTCATAAAGGATGACTCTTTTCAAAAGGGAGAAGGAAAGGATATATTGGGAAATGTAGTTGATATAAAAATAAATATATTATTAACATTATTTTAAACAAAGAAGTGATAAGAAGTCCAGAGACAATGGCACACCCCTGGTTTAGAAGTGATAACAGAAAATACGGAATAGTCTAGTCCCACCTTACTTCTTATTGAGACAAAAACATCAAAAGGGAAAAAAAGCTTTCCACTGGAGAAGGCCTCAGAAATATCATCTGGGGAAAGTTAGAGGACTACCATGTAGTACAAAAGAAAGAACAGAGTTATTTATTAGTTTGAAATTTAGCTCCACTATTTATACCTATGTGGTGGTAATTCACCTGTCTGAACCTCAATTTTTTCAAAAAATCAGGGTCCAAGGACAGATTTCAAGGAGTACATGAAGTTGGATGATGGGAAAATGACATTTATTTTCATTAACCTCTAAGTGAAATTTAACATTTCCCTCAATTACGAATGTAGACAACAAATGCTATTCTGAGAACTGGATCAACACGCTTCACCAATCGCCAATGGAACCTTTAATAAAAAAAAAAAAAAAACACCCTATGTCCTGGATGATTTCTTTTTTGTCGTTATTGTTTGGTTTTATCATTTTTTCCTTTCAATAGTATTTTAATTTTCCAATTATCTGTAAAGATAGTTTTCAACAATCATTTTTATAAGATTTGGAGTACCAAACTTTTTCTCCCTCCATCCTTTATTTACTCCCTCCCCAATACAGCAAACAATCTGACATAAGTTATATAAATACAATCATTTTACACATATTTCCACATTTGTCATGTTGTAAAAAAGAAAAACCAGAAAAAAAAAAAAAGAAGAAAAAGCAAGCAAACAAAAAAAGATGAAAATAGTATGTTTTAATCCTCATTCAGTCTCCATAAATTCTCTCTCTGGATACAGAAGACATTTTCTACTCCAAGTCTATTGTAATTGTCTTAAATGACTGAATTCCTGAGAAGAATTAAGTCTTCATTACATAATCTTGCTATTTCTGTGTATAATGTTCTCCTGGCTCTGCTCACTTCCTTTAGCATAAGTTCATGTAAGTCTTTGTGCTGGATAATTTTTAAGCTAAGGTAGTTTTAAAATCTGGATTCTATGATATTTGGCTTCAGTTAAAGCAAAGAATTCATGTAAAAAAGATTGAACAAAGGTAAGTTTACTCACAAAAGTAAAAAGGCTTGATAGGGAACAAAGGAATGTACTAATGGAGCTGAGATAAAGTGGTATAAAAAGCTAAGTGCAGGTAAAATCCAAAAGAAAATAACGGGGAAAAAGCAAAGAACTTAACAAAAAGGACAATGATAAGGAAATAAAAACTTCCAGCATCTTCTACCACAGCACAGTATGATTGACAAAATACTTTCTCATAACAACCCTGAAAGATAGATAGTTGAAATATTATCTCTAACTTTTGAGAAGAGGATTTATCAGAACACACAATAAAACAAAAAGAATAAAATGAGCTATTGGAAAACAGGTATGCTACTACCACTGTTGGAAGAGCTATGAATGGGCTCATCCACTCTGGAAAGCATTATGGAACAATGTTCAGAATTAACAATCTTAGAACATCCTTTGACTCAGCTATACAACTACTACTTTTACATCCCACAGAAACAGAAGAATGAGGGAAATAATATACAAATATATTTATAGCAGCTTTTTGTGGCAGCCCAAAAATTAAAAACTGAAGTGGCATCCTCCTATTGGGGAATGGCTAAACAATCTGTGGTGTGTTGATGTAAAGGACTATTATTGCACTCTAAGAAATGATGAAATGGGCAATTTCAGAAGAAACCTTAATGATGTTAAGTAAGGCAAATGGAATTAGCAGAATAATTTATCCAACAAGAACATTATGAAGAAAAATAATTTCATAAGACTTTAGAACCATGATCAATGAATTTATAAATCATAAGTCCTAAAAAATTAAAATGAAACACACCACTCACCTCCTAACAGAGCAGTAAAGTGGGGAGAGACATATAATTTTAGACATGACTAATGTGGGAATTTATTTTGCTGTATTAGGTAGAGACACACTTAAGAATTTGTTTTTAATTTTTCTCAGTGAGTGTAGAGGATAGTGGAAGCAACATATTGTTAATTTTTAAATATTTGCTACTTAAAAATTTTTTTAAGAAACTGAATCTCAGAGAGATTGTTTATCTTTTCCAGGTTGATAGCTACCGCAAGTAATAAAGACAGGACTTGAACACAAATACTGGGAGTCTTTTCACTAAACTACCTACTCTTTAAAGGAAGATAAAAGCATAAAATTTTCAAGGGAATAGAAAATGGTGATGATTAGGGAGTGATGCACATGCATGCACACAAGGGTGGGCACACACACACTTACAGCCCTCTAGAGTTTTTGGACAAAACAAAAATAATTACTGTTTACACTCAATCTGAGCCAATCAGGCCCAAACAAAGACCAAGTGAGGCTTGGCTTGGGACCTATTATTGCTCAACCAGTGATTTGGATTTAAGCCCATAAATCCCAAAATATCTTAGGAAGTTTCAGCTATCAAAAGAGGTGGAAGTAAGGAAATGGGGAAGAGGAGAGGTAATATAGTCACCAACTAATCTCAATCTTCCAAAACTATAAAGCTGATACAGTGTTTTGTTTTTTTCTTCAGAAACACTGAGATGTAGTTGGTAACTAACAGATTCATGATCAAAAGCAGCACATTATAGTAGAATAAGTATTATATCTGGACCAAAGAAAAACCTGAGTCCATAATCTGTCTGACACATTGGCTATGTATTGGCAAGTTACCCAGCCTCTCTGAATGCTAGGGATAAATATGGATAATATGTATGGCATCTAGACTGCAGAAAAGAGGTTAAGACACTAATGAAATAACATATGTAAAATACTTTAAAGTCCTCTATAAATGTTCTATTAGCTTTTATGCTTTTGAATAACCATTTATTAAGAGCCTCTCATGCTCAATGGTGTCGTTGATGAGTGGGAGTAATGGGATGGCCAATGATTTTGCAGCTAGAACAGATGTCTAACCCTGGGAAAATCCCAATGTTAATCTGAAGTTCAACTCTGCCAAAAACAAACTGATGATAACTTGGACAAGTGAATCAGATCTCATACTTCCATTCCTTCTTTGAGACCAAAGTTCTCCTATGTTCTTGAAATTTTAGATATTGTCCAAGCTAGACAACTCAAATTAAAAACCCTACCATGTGAGTATTTTGGTTCTTATAATTCAGTGACAAAAACTACTCATTTGATATATTTTTTAAACTGACCACCAGTAATAGACTTGAGGGGGGATTTTTCTTAGAGTTTAGAAGATATATGAGGATTCTCCATGTTCTCAATTTTCCCTATTTGAGAATTGAAATTAATTGAATTTTTCAACTACACAGTGGGAAGGACATCATGATACAAGCTAATGTCCAGCACCAAGCATAGAGTATAATATATAGTAGGCACTTTATAATTTGATTTTTGCTTGTTGGAATGAATTCATTTTTAATTTTTTAAAAAGCAAAACTTTTTTAGTCTGAAAATGCTTTATTGCATCAGAACCTAGTAAACATTTCAGTTCAGCTAAATTCCTATTTATAGAAAGAGATATCATGATAGGTATGGAAAGGAACCAAGACTTCTATCCTTGCCCTGTTATGACCACCTTAGACAAGTCACTTCTCTTCTTGGAGCCTGAGTTCTGTCACCTGTAAAATCAGAGAAAAGAGTCTAGGGAAACCAGACTTGAATGAATCTGGAGATGTGAGTTTGAATTCCAGTTCAGACAGTAATCATAAAGCCTATGAAAGTCACTGAACCCCAATATAACAATTTGCCAAATAAAGATAATCCTTGAATATCTAATGTCACTGATCTGTTTTGTGGAAAGCACTCTAAAACTTAAGCATTTCTGTGCCCATGAATTTTATAGCTTGAAAATATTTAGTATGAAAACAGGCATAAAACACATTAAGTCAACATAAGGGTAAAAAAAGACAAGGTCTTCTGCATGTTCACTATGTTTATTCCCTTTTTTATTTGCTCTGCACAAAGCAGAATGGAGTAGGTGTTTGCAATTATTAATGAAGTCTATTAATATTATTCTGATGCTACTATAAGTATCCTATAACAACAAAACAACAGATATACTGAATTGTGCTAAAGCACCTATTGGGAAAAAAACTTTACCCCCCCTTTTTTTTTAATCCTGTGATAAAAATGAAAAATGCTTCATTTTCTCCCTTTAGGCTAAAGATTTTCAAAAGGACGGTCCATTTAGAAGTCTAAACAATCTTAATATTACTTGCATATGTAAAATGCATTAGAAGAAAAAAGTTTTGAATTTGCCTTTCAAATTTAGGAAGAATTATGTAGATTCATTATTTTTGAGAGTTCATCAGAATTCTAGCTTTGCTGCTGGTGACTTCCCTCTTTATCTTTTGCTAAATATTTTCCTATAAATACTTATAAGAAAATCTAAAAACATCATTTTTAAACTGTTGATCCCACTGGTTTTTGTAACTAATAGTTGTCAATCCCAATTTGCCTGTTCCATATTTGTTAGGGCTCTAATGATAAAAGTTCATCTATGAAAAAGGGTCTTAGCTTGTCACCCACTGGATCAATACACTAAATGTAAAGGAAAAACAAAGTGTACAAACTCAGACATAGTACGTCTACAAATAATCATTAATTTTGGCATAATTTTAACATTGCTGAGTTACTGAAATAATTTAGATGAGAGAGTGATCAGTCCATCTTAATATGGTAGTCAGAGCAACTTCATTTACATATGTTTCTACTAGTCAAAAGAGGTGGGGGTAAGGACTCCCAAAATGGGAACCAGAAAAGATAGGAAAGATAAAGAATAAAAAAGAGAAGATACAAAAAAAGAATATGGATTTCTTATGCCAAGACTTGGATAGTAGCTGTAAAGTTGATTCTTATTTTTTAAGGTGATCTCATTTTAAAATATCATCAATTACCTTTGTTTGTTCACTATCTGGATCTTCAAGCCAAACATAGGGGTCAGAGATCTTAGAGCCATGGTAATCTTGTACCTGCAAACAAACAAAATAAAACACAAAATAATCGGTGACTGCTTCAAAAGAAGTTTTCCTAAAAATATATGGGGATATTTTTACTAAAAGCTTATGAAGAGAGAAATAGAATGCTTCCATCAATTCAACGGCTACTCTTCTGGCTGATTACCATATGAACACAGATTTTGGCAGCTCCCGAAGGGTGGCAATGCAGCCAGGGACAAGAGTGGGAGGTGGGGGGATGCTCAGAGAAGAGAGACTAACAATCAGAAAAGAAAATGCTTGGGCAATATAATGCAACGGAAAAACCTTCTGCTGTGCTAATGAAATCTATAAAGCTTTCTCCCTGAAGAGGTACATATTATACAATTCAAGGAAGAATGGAAAGGCTATGTTTCTGAATACCAACAAACTTTATACAGTTTGCAAGCAATAGCCTCACATTATGTCATGATCAGGTTTCTAAAAAATGAGTTTAAAACACATGAAAACAAAAACTGCTCTGAACTGCTGGGTCATCAACACATCTTTTCTTGGCACCAATTAAAAAACTTCATTTACCTACTGGTAGAATATTTCAGAAACCTGAGTTTCTCTGAAGGAGATGTACAATGTTCTCTTAAAACAAACAAAACAAACAAAAAAACCAAAACAAAACAAAAAAACAGTCACCCAAACATTACCCATTCAGACTATCATCACTTGAGAGGAAATAAAAGAAAGTCATAAGAGTGACAGGAATCTGACAGCTATACAACCTTCTAGATAGTAACAAATTATGACCAAAGGAATTATTTCACAGGAAAAAAAAAATTAGAAACTCTTTTAGCTTGCACCATTTTGAAATAGCCATTTCTTACCAACACAGTCTCTGAACATTTCTGATTTTTGCATCAGTGCTTCAGTTCGTTGATGGCAAGCTAGTTAGTAAGTGAATAATTTTCACCTGGCTCAAGTTTTTTGTTCTAGAGCAATGAGAAAGCAACATTCACCCATCCAAAAAATATATGTTCTTTCCCCCAAAGAACAAACACCATCAGTGATATTTGAAAAATATTAAGCTTTGCTGCTAGTCAATCATGTCACCGGGTAGAGAGAAGCTATTGGAATCTGCTTTCACTACAGCACACTATGAATCTGGCAGTAGTCCTGAGACCACTGACTCTACAAACCTGTCTGACTTTGAGCTGATGGCCAATGTTTAACATAGAACACAAGGAGCAAGCTACCACACGGTTAGAATAATACCCCACCCAAGTGGCATAGTGGGTTCCACTTGTTCAGTGAAATGGATCACTGCTAGAAAAATAGCCAAGGCTCCTCTATCAGCAGCATGTTTTATCTGAAATCTAACAAGAGGGCATGTTCTAGCACAAGGCTCCTACTTTCCAGAGGGTCCTCTCATGTCCACAACTGCTCCCACATAGACTTACATACACAAATGGATTACAAGAACAGTTAAAGTAGTAATATTTATGATAATAAGCACTGATACATAGTCATGGAAAATGACAAGCCCTGCTCTCATTATTCAGTAGATAAGAAATAAAAGAAATTAAAACCTGTATGATTTCAGAAAGGCCTGGAGAGACTTACATGAACTGATTCTGAGTGAAATGAGCAGGACAAGGAGATCATTATATACTTCAACAACAATATTATAAGATGATCAATTCTGATGGACATGGCCATCTTCAACAATGAGATGAACCAAATCAGTTCCAATAGAGCAGTAATAAACTGAACCAGTTACACCCAGTTAAAGAATTTTGGGAGATGACTATGAACCACAACATAGAATTCCCAATACCCCTAATTTTTGTTCGCCTGCATTTTTTATTTCCTTCTAATCAGGCTAACTGTACACTATTTCAAAGTCCGTCTTTTTGTACAGCAAAATAACTGTTTGGACATGTATACATATATTGTATTTAATTTATATTTTAACATATTTAACATGTATTGATCAACCTGCCATCTGGGGGAGTGGGGAGAAGGAGGGGAAAAATTGGGACAAAAGGCTTGGCAATTGTCAGTGCTGTAAAATTGCCCATGCATATATCTTGTAAATAAAAAGCTATAATAAAAAAAAAAGAGAGAGAGAAAGAAATTAAAACCTGTGCCACACTCACATTGTTGGGTGTCAAAAAACAAACAAACAAACAAATAAAAAAAAAAACCTAACAGGACCTTTTAAAACAATTTTAATCCTTAATTGAAGCAAATTTTTTTTTATCAATTCATCTTTTCTTTCTTAACTTTGTGAGACTGGGAAGGGAGACACGATAAATCCTAGCTATGATAAAGAACTTCAGTTGTAGAAATTATATAATCTATGATTTGTGATACAGTATTTTAAATTTACTGATGACTAGCTGATTATAGGCCAGAATCAAAGTTATTCTTGCTATACTTTATTGTTTTATTGTTTGAGGGCACCAACATCTTTCAAGTTATCAGGGGTTACAACTTTAATGTCATCCTTGATTCCTCATTCTCTGTCACCTCTCAGATGCCAAAATTTCTCATTTCTATCTGCCCTCATATGCCTTCTCTTCTTTGTTGTCAGATTTACATTCTTAGCTCAGGCCTTTATCACCTCTCATATGAATTAATGCAAAATCCTCCTAAATAATTTCTTTGCATCAAACCTCTCCTGTCTTTCAATATTCTCCAAACATCTGCAAAAATGATTTTGCTAGAGGGTAACTGACTATTGTCAATGGCTCTCCCTAACCCTTAATAAATCCTAGTATCTCCATATTGACCATAGACTCAAATATCTCGTCCCTGAACATCTGAAGCTCTTCACAATCTGGCTGCACGCTATCCTTTTAGTTTTCAAACACATTATTTCTTTCCATGCACTGTAAAGTCTAACTATATTGGTCTACTTGCTATACCTACATTCCATCTCTCATGCCTATGCCTTTGCAATAACTGTCCCCCCAAGGTTCCAACACTCTCATTCCTCACATTTTTTCCTTGAAATCTCCAGTTTTCTTTAAAAATCAAGAAAATTATCTCCTATATGAAGCTTTTTCTAATCCCCACAGCTGCAAGTACTTTCCCCCTTCTTTGTTTTACATACCTATACATGTATCTTATATATATTTACATATATATAAATGTTTTCTTCTCTGTTAAATTGAAAGCTTCCTGTGAGCAGAGACTGCATCTTTTTTTTTTTTTTTTTTTTTTTTTTGATCCCCTGCACTGAGCAGAGAGCCTAACAAATAGTGGAACCTTAATAAATGCTTCACTGATTCCTCTACTGATGAAGAACAGTAACTTTTCTAGACTTATTAGATTTGTCTGAAACTAAGTGGTAAAATGACTTTACCAGAGTGACATAATATGAATCAAAAGCAGGTCTTCCTAGTTCCTTTATCCTTTATGTAATTGTGCTGACTTTTTCCTCTCAATAAGCCTATTTTATAGTCACTTTTCCCCCCCTCTCCCAAAAGTACTTTTAATTAGAAATCAGAAATATTAATTTAGAAATTTAATGAGAAATTTTTATTTTTTAAAATTCTAGCTGGCAATTCACTTGGAAAAAAATCATGGCATAAAGAAGTCTAGAGATTGGGGGAAAAAAAAAACAAAAAAAAAAACAAACATGAGTTTTCTTAGTTCCAACCCCACCTCATCTTTTAGAGAAATGAAATCCTATAAAGTTAATAGAGTTAGTATCAGAACGTACTCAGGGGTCCTAACTTGAAAAGAAATAAAATAATAAAAGTCAGGTGTAACAATGTACACCCATGTTCTGTATCACTAAGGCTAATGGATTTCTTGAGCTTGGTAGCTCTGGCTGCAGTGGACGAAACCCAAGTATCCACACTAAGTTCAGTATTAATATGAAAGCCTTCAGGAAAGGGGAAAGAGAGGAGAAGCAATTTGTTTATAAAGGGGTGAAAGGGCCAAGGGTGGAAAACAGAAGTAAAAACTTCTGCTTCAATATAAGTAGACCCCGAACTTCACATCCTGAGTGAGGTGAAGGGAATACAGTCTTTAAAAATAAAAAATTGTGAAGCCAGAAGAGCAAAGGGAGTTTAAAGGGAGCTTGGATTTAGACATGGTGAGTTTGAGGTTATGGTGGAACATCTTTAAGAGCATTGAAGATGTGGGTATGGACACTTTTATTATTTTCTTTCATTTCCCTTTGTTTGGTTATAGCTCGGGGCTATCCTTAACTCATATCCATTCAGATATTTGCAACACCTTGGTCATCTGTGCCTTCCTATCTCTTTTCACTACCACCACCACACATCAGGCCCTTATTACCACTAAGTTGTATTATAATGCTAGCTTCTCAACAGGTCTTTCCTTCCTTTATTCCTTGTCTTAGAAGCTCTCTTTTTCATTCCATTGTTAACCTAATCTTTTTCTTGTAGAGGTCTGATCATGTGTTTTGTTTAAAAGTGCCTTAGAAAAGCGCACTGACTTAGAAAGTTAGGAGCCCTGAGTATATTCTGATTCTAATTCTGTTAACCTGGCAGGAATTCATTTCTCTAAAAGATGAGGGGGTTGGAACTAAGTAAACTTATGTTTTTTTAAATCAGAAATTCTAGAGCTACTTGAACTTAAAGTATGGAAATTACTATGGGAGAATATATAGAAAGAAGGCCATGGAAAGACCTTTTAGAAGATCCATTTTAAGGAATCAGTGAGAGGATGAAGAGTCAACTAAGAATTGAGAAAAGGAATAGTTAGAGATAAGAGAACCAAAGGAGTGGGATGTGCTGAAAGTAAAGGAAAAGATCACAATAGATACTCATCAAGTATTAAGAGAGAATCAAGACTGAAAAAAAAAAAATTTTGTTGACTTTGAAATCAATAATTTTTGGGCAAGAATAATTTCAGAAGTAAAATAATGAGAACAAAAGTTAGATTGCAAGAAATGGAGGAGTCACTGGGTAATAAAAATTGGAAGAACTGGATATAAACATGTTTTTCAGAAAACTTAACAGCAAAGGAAAGGGAAATAGTAAGAAAGAAAAGGGAAAAGTGTCAGAGTCTAGACTTAAAATTCGGAACAGTTCATGGTGGAACAAAAAAAGGGATCTGACTAGGATGGAATAAAGATTTTGTTGGAAGGTAAGGTCCTTGTGTATAATGATTATTTTTATTTTTATCTATATACCTTTAAAGCATAGTACAATCCCTTGAATAAAGAAGGTGTTTAATAAATGCTTGCTGAACTGCAGAGCTCCATTTAGAGATCATCTTTAGAAGTCTTCTAATATAATGACATCATCATTATTATTTATACTAGGCAATAGTTAACCCACAAATATCCATGAGAAGCACTTCTATTAACAGGTGCTTCCTTATAAAGAAAATGAAAATAAACTACTATGATTAGCATTAAACAGTGACTTAATGGTGGAGTTAGAATTAAATTTTGGCATTCCATAGGCCCAATAACATTCTCAAATTATGGACAAGACACTGTTCTGTGTTGATGATATACTTCACTCAACTAAGTAAACATTTATTTAGTGGCTACTGTGGATTCTAAGGGAAGAGGAAATACAAAGATCAAATAAAACAGAGTTTATAATCTACTAAGGGAATACTTGAAATTATTATCTAAGAAGTATAAAAAGCTATCAATGGGGGAGGGAGTGGTGCCCACGCCACCAATAAAAAACTTATTTAATCAGGGTTGCTATAGAGAATCCAGTCACTTCTATACCAAAAATGCTTGTTGATACAAAACTAAAAGATAAAGACCGACTTTCTCAATCCCCAATATTTCTCATCTTATCTGGAAATCCATCTTCAAAGTCAAGAAGCATTAATTTTTTTACTATGTATCACCCACTTTGCTAAGTGCCGGGGAAACAAAGATAAGCAAAAGACTTGCAAAGAGTGCAAACCCTCAAGATTATCAAACACATAAATATCTGTGTACATACAAGGTAAACTGGAGGTAATCTCAGGGGGGAGGCATTATCATAGAGAACTGTGAAGTGCCTACTCTTGAAATTTGAGCTGAGGCTTGAAAGAAGCCAGGAAATAAAGCTTATTCAAAGCATGTTAGCTATTCATTCTTTGATACTTACTAACTCAATGATAAGCTTATGTTAATAATAACAATAAAGTTAGCATACACACAGCCATTTAAAGTTTCTGAATTAGTATAAAATTTCTCATTTTATCATTATAACAATCCAGGGAGATAAATGCTACTATTCTCCTATTTTGCAGATAAGGAAACTGAGGCACACAGAGGTTAATCAACTTGCCTAAGGTCACTCAGCTGGTTAAGTGTCTCAGATCATGTTTGAATTTGTTTTTCTGATTCCAGTGGTTAAGCACTTTATCCACTGTACCAGCTAGCTGCAACTTCTTCTCTAAGTGCTGTCTAATTTAGACTATAAATACCTAAAGAGTTTACAAATTATACTCGAAAGACCTAGGCAAAATGAGGTATTGGAATGATACACAGTTACAACTAAGTTCAAATTCCAGCTGCACCAAGGTAACCTACATTTCCTTGGACAAAAGTGTTTTAACTCTCTGGATTTCAGTTTCTTTATTTGGATTAGATGACCCCTTTACAATTCTAAAATCTTGACTCTAAATCTTTGGGCAAAATGGTGATGATGATGTTTTGTCAAAGCTCAAAAAAGGCGTTCAAAAGCATTGAAGGCCTATCACCAGTCTCAGTTTCCATATGAAAAAGTATCCATTATGCCCACATTCTCACATGTGAATCTGAAAGAAATACAAAATATGTTAAGTTCTTGAGGATACAAATTCAATTTCAGAAAACATTTGTTAATTCTTTATGAAAGGCATTATTAGGTATACTATGAAAAAAAAAACCCTCTTATTAAAACACGAGTCTCTGACATCTCAAAAAATTTATAAAGATATAATATGCACATAAAGAAGATAGATTATAATATGGTCAAAGGAAAATCCTATGCAAAAAAACTCTTGAAAATCTGAGAAAAAAAATACTTTCAGGCAGGAAAAGACAAGGGAAATCTTCAGAGGATGTGTTCATTGGATTCTTTGGGAAAAGGGGAAAGATTTCAGTAGGAGGAGGTAAAAAGGAAATGTGTTCTAATCCAGACACAAATGCCTAGATGTGTAAAAGGCAAGTAGAAAGCAAGGAGTAGTTTAGCTAAGGAGACATTCTGGATGGAACATGAAACACAAGATTAGGGAATAAGGACTGAAAAAAATAAGTTACAGTCAGACTGTTGAAGACTTTAAATTCCAGGCTAGGAAGGTATTTATATAGTGATATATAATTACATTACAAATTAATAGGAAAATAAAACATCATCCACAGATACCAAAAACCTTCTCCCTCCCACTATAACAATTTTCTTCCTATTAAAATGTCTCCGCCCAGACATTCCCAAATGTTGAAATTCAAGGCCCAGGTCAAATGCCACCTACTCCATGAAACCTTTCCCATGAAATATTCCTCAAAGAACTTACTACTCATCACGCACTCATTACTTGCCTCCTGTTTGCTGTAGCATTGTGGACAGGAGGCTTGAAATCGAGAATACCTATGTACAGACTACTGTGCATAGCCTGATGCGGTGGAAAGTAGAATGGCTTTGGAGGTACAAATCATAATCTACCACTTACAATGGGATGTCAAATACAATATAACTTTAGTAAAGTTATAACCTCTCTGAGTTTGTTTTCTCATTTGTAAAATAAGTGTTGCTCCAGATTACTTCTAAAATCTTTTTCCTATTACAGGTGTACACATCATTTAACCTCTGTGTCTCAGGCAACTAGAATTTATCAATTAAATAATAAACAGATTGTGTGGGAGAATAGAGTTTCCACACAAAGACTTCTCCATATTGAACAAACTGTTGATCTTTCCATCATTTCTTTATATGTCCTCTATCTGATTTTATGTTCTTGGCAAGTATCACATTTGTGCTACTCCCTCTTTTGAACTTCTGCTCAAGAAATGATTTTTGAATGAATTAATTTATACTGTGCATATGTTAGATTAAAAAAACAGTATAGATACTAAACATGTTATGGCCAAAGTCACCAAGAAAGATTGACATCAAAGCCAGGAATTCAGCCACTTAAGTGCAATGTACAATAGGACACCCACAAAAGTATACTTTATAAGATAACTTAAAAAAATAAATAAATAACTACACTTCCTTAGGAAAATACTACCTGGAATTTTAGTGTGGTAGCTTTCTTTAGATTACTATATTATTAGGTCAAGTTAAAAAAAAAAAAAAATCAGTCAAGAAACTTGCCAAAAACAAAGGACCCCTATTTAAACAAATCTCTGAATGTATGAGAGCTTCCTGTACACATTAGTTTAGCTATAAACATATATTAAACTACTTTTAAAGTATTAACATTTTCAGCCACAATGAAAGAATTTCTTACAGTGGAAGACTGTAAGACATCAAATGACTCCAAGAAAATCTGAAAACAAACTTTGTATTTGGCTATTAATAACACCTAAAACCCACTGCCAAGTAACAGCAATTCTGATTCAACAAATAACATTTCCAGAATTATCTGTATATCCTCATCAGTCCCATCATCCTAGTAGAAGATAAATTCCTAGGCAAAACAAACTCGTTTTTGCTTGGTTTTAATCCACCACCCCAACCTCTCTTGTAACTTTGCAAATAAAAGGTACTTAATAAATGCTCACTGGAATACACTCGATTGACACCTTTAGCCAAAACTACCCTCTCAGGAAAGGCGAGGAGATCCAAAGGCGACCCCAAAATTTCACGGGGAGAGGAACTCACTTCGAGCGCTTTCATTTCGAAAAACTGACCTTTGATTGGGTCAGGACGGGGAGAGGAGGAGGGAAAGAAAAAGAAAGGAAGAAGAGGGAGGGGGAAGAGGAAAATCGCGTTCTCTTCCTCAGTTAATCTCGGTAAGTCCTTCCTTTCTCACAGCTCGCCCCTCTCATTTGGGAAAACTTGTGCAAAGGGACCCAATTTATACTTTGCTACTGAGGAGATTTGCAATTTTAAAAATGATTAAAATAGAGCCGTGTGTTTCACACACACACTCACTCACGCACACGCTTTTACAACTGTTCAAAGCACACTTTTCCTTTTGCTAACCTTCACATCAGGAACTGCTGCTCCCGAGTCCCGGGGCCCTCCTGGGCCCGTGACCTTCCCGACTCCCGGCTCGGCCTTGACCCTGGCAATCTTAGGGAATGGGCTAGGGATCCCCCTCCCCCCCCGACCCAACGCTCGGCCCGAGAGCTCCCCAGAAGCCGGAGCCAGTTTGCAGACCGCCTCCGGCCCGGGGCCCCGGCACGTTTCCTAGCAAACAAAAGGCACGAGGAAGAGGAGAAAGGGGACGAGGGCGGGGGCTGGAGAAGAAAGATGAAGAGAATAGGCAAAAAGTGGAGGGGGCAGCATGGCAACCTCGAGCAGCGGCCTGGGAATGAATCCCCCCCGCCACATACACACACACAGACACACACAGACACACACAGACACACGCCTCGGCGGGGCCGGGATCCGGGGCGCACTCACCGACGTCTCGTCGCGGTACACGTCGGGGTACTGGAAGGACAGCATGGCCGGAGGGTGGCAGGGCAGGCGGGACGCGTGCAGAGGCTGCGGACAAGGCCCTCCCTGTGAAGCTGGGGTGCGGCGCGGAGCTGACGGCGGGCGCAGAACTGTGCGAGGAGGTTTTCTTGCACGGGTCAGTTCTGGAAGACCGGGAGCGGAATGAACTAGCGTCCGTGACCGGGTAGGCTGTCGGAGCAGGAAGCAGCTGTCGGACAGAGCGGTGAGCCCCTCCCAGGCGAAGGAAGAGAGAGGCGGGCGGGGCCTAGCGGGAGGGGAAGCCGGCGCACAGCTCCCTCTGCCGGGAGCGCCGGGATTGGCGGCCTGAGGGGCGGCCCAGGCGGCGCAGCCGCGAGGACCCGACTGCGCAGGCGCGTCCAGACCGAGCTCTTTGTGGTAGTAGGTAGCCCGGATTCGCTTTTCTTACTTTGCCCTCTAACCCCAAGGTAATGGGTGAGAGCTAGCTTTATATGTTCCCGGCTGCCAGCTACCAAAGGAACTTGCCCACCCCCGCTCCTTTTCTCTTCTCCTCTCCTCCCTTTCCCCCCTCCTTCCTTCATTCCCTTTCCCCTTTGTTTTTCTCCTTTCCTTCTTCCTTCCCCTCTTCCCTTCTCTCCTTTTTGTCTTCCTTCCCTCCTTCTTTCCTCCTTTCGTTCCTTCCATTTCCTTCTCTTTCCTTCCTTCCTCCCTTCCTTTTCCTTCCTTCTCCTTCCTTCCTTACTGCCTTCTTTCCTTTTTTTCTTTCTTCCCATTCTCATTTCTTCTTTCCCTCCTTCACTCTTTTTTCTTTTCCTCTAATCCCGTTCTCCTTTTCTTTCTTACTTCCTCACTTCGATCTTTTTTCTTTCTTCAGCCTTTTCTTTTCCTTCTCTCTTTCTTCCTCCTTTTCTTTCCGCCTTCCTTCCCTTTCCATTTTTCTTCATTCCTTCCTTTCACATTCTTTCCTTCCCTTTCTCCTTCCCTTCCTTCCCTCCTCTCTTTTCCTTTCATCTTTCCATCTTTCTTCATTCCTTCCTTTCACATTCTTTCCTTCCCTTTCTCCTTTCCTTCCTTCCCTCTTCTTTTCCTTTCATCTTTCCATTTTTCTTCATTCCTTTCTTTCTGATTTCCTTCTTTTTTCCCCAATTTCTTCCTTCATTTTTTATGAATTGGGGCAAGACAGTGTGGTGATGGAGAGAATATAGGCCCTCTTAATTTGGGAAGCCTTACTTAATTCAGCCCTCAATTCTTTGTCTTTAGAATAAAAGAAACCCAGATTACCTGTAAGATGCCTTATAAGTCTTAAATCTAGTCTCTTCTGAATTTTTTCATCTATAAAATGGAAGGGGATAGAATAATTGATCTACAAGGTTCTCTTCAGCTTTAAATATTAGGAACTTATCTGTGTGAATTTCAGTCCTATGATGGACTCAGTATCCCAGAAGAGAGCCTCCATTTGCCTCACAGTTGTGAAGAAAAAGCTGTGTGGAATAGAGGTGTAACATTGAAAAGTGTTTCTTTCATTGTATTGCCCCCTATCGCTTAGTACAGGGAGGCAGCATGGTAGATAAAGAGCTGTCTTTGGAATAAAGAAGACAGACTGCCTTGCAATCTTCGGCAAATAACAAACTCAAACCTGCTCTAGCCAGGTCTTTAAGACTCTAAGTTTCACTAGTATGGCAGAAACTAGGAATTGATCCACACCTAACACCATGTAGCAAGATAAGGTCAAAATAGGTTCATGATTTAGACCTAAAGAGTGTTATTACAAGCAAATTATAAGATCAAAGGATAGTTTACCTCCAGGATCTGTGGAGAAGGAAGGAATTTGTGGCCAAAGAAGAAGTAGAATTCATTATTGAACACAAAATAGATAATTTTGATTATATTTAGTTGAAAAGTTTTTGTACAAACAAAACTAATGCAGACAAGATCAGAAGGGAAACAATAAACTGAGAAAACATTTTTATATTCAAAGGTTCGAATAAAGGCCTCATTTCTAATATAAATATAATAATATATATATATATATAATTGACTCATCTATAAGAATTCAAGCCATTCTCCAGTTGATAAATGGTCAAAGATTATGAACAGACTATTTTCAGATGAAGAAATTGATACCATTTCTAGTCATATAAAAAGGTCCTCTAAATCATTATTGATCAGAGAAATGCAAATTAAGACAACTCTGAGATACCACTACACACCTGTCAGATTGGCTAAACTGATAGGAAAAGATAATGATGAATGTTGGAGGGGATGTGGGAAAACTGGGATACCAATACATTGTTGATGGAGTTGTGAACAAATCCAACCATTCTGGAGAGCAATTTGGAACTAAGCCCAAAGGGCGGGCTATCAAACTGTACATACCCTTTGATCCAGCAGTGTTTCTACCGGGCTTATATCCCAAAGAAATATTAAATGAGGGAAAGGGACCCACATGTGCAAAAATGTTTGTGGCAGCCCTTTTTATGGTGGTAAGAAACTGAAAACTGAGTGGATGCCCATCAGTTGAAGAATGGCTGAATAAGTCATGGTATATGAATGTTATGGAATATTATTGTTCTATAACAAATAACCAGCAGGATGATTTCAGAAAGGCTTGGAGAGACTTACATGAACTGATGCTGAGTGAAATGAGCAGAACCAAGAGAGCATTGTACACAGCAACAACAAGATTATATGATGATTAAATCTGATAGATGTGACTCTTTTCAACAATTAGATGATTCCAATAATCTTGCGATGAAGACAGACATCTATACCCAGAGAGAGGACTGTGGGAACTGACTGTGGATCACATTTTTCATTTTTTTTTATTTTTGTTGTTTGCTTGCATTTTATTTTCTTTTTCATTTTTCCTTTTTGTTCTGATTTTTCTTGTGCAGCAAGATAATTGTATAAATATGTATGCATATATTGGATTTAACATATACTTTACTATGTTTAACATATATTGGACTACTTCCCATCTAAGGGAGGGGATGGGGGGAAAGGAAGGAAATTGGAACACAAAGTTTTGCAAAGGTCATTGTTGAAAAATTATCCATGCATATGTTTTGAAAATAAAAAGCTTTAATGAAAATTAAATTTAATGAAAATAATTGAAACAAAAAACAAGACTCTAAGTTTCAGAGATGATGATTATCTATTCTGATAAGAACAATTTTCTTCTCCTGAAGTTCCCTGTTCCAATAAAAATCACAGATCAAGTCACTGTCCCTGTCACTTAGTACAGTGTGGGGCATATAGCAAGCTATTTGATCAGTATTGTTAACTCATGGCAGAAAAAAAGGCCACAAGCATTTATCTATTTGCCAGTTACTGAACCAAGTTCTGGAGACACACATACAAGCAAAAAAGAAACCCATTCTCTCTTCAAAGAAATTACATTCTAATAGGGAAAGATGATGTAGAAAAGGGAGCTGAAAAGTTGGGGTAGAGGAAGAGCAAGGGAAGATACCTAGAACAAAGGTATCATTGTTTTACAAAGTCCAGAGAGTCAGAAGCACAGCTGGGAACAGAATGACCATCCTGGGTCCAAAATTAATGCTTGGAAGGGAGAAGGACCTGGCATCCCAGGAAGATGGACATTCAAGATGTTTGAAGTTCCTAGGGGCTCAGAAAAGTTTCAGAATAAGAGGCAAGTGAGTCATGGTGGTGAAACTCAGAGTCATAAGCACAGCCAGGAAGAAAATAATATGGTGGTTATATATAATAACCTCCCACCTGTTTTGCTTCCTTGGGCGTCCTGCTTAGAGGGCTACTGAGGATTGTTTATTCCAGCAGATGCTTTTAGACAGATTCTAGGATCTATTTAGAATTGATGGAATATACCAATGAACCATTCTGACAGAGATCAGATTTCAAAACAAGCAAGTTTAGGACAAATTATACCCCCTAAAAATACATATATTTTTGTAGAGTGAATCTACATGTAGTTCTTTGGGTCTCAAGATATTCATGAAATGGTAGTTAAACAAATGAATGAAAGATTTCCTCTTCTGATCTAGCCATATCCTCCATTTCTGAGCTTTGCTTCTTTTATCTCCAATCACAGCTAAGAATGTGTATGAAAAGTGACCTAAAGCCTATGTATGTTCATATAAATTTGTAACAATCAATTAGTTCACTAACAGTAAACATGTCTGCAAGCCAAAAAAATAACTTATTAATGTTTTTCTCTGAGTGACCCCATATTTTCAACAAATAAGGCAAGAGCCATCCATAACTTTTTGTTTTGATGAGAAATTGTATTTTGAGGAGAAAGTAAAAAATTTACCCTTTTATGAACAAGTTGCAGCAACTTAGAAGTGAAATTAAAATTTCCAAGTTAGAAACTAAAATACTATTGCACTTCTCCTCTCTTGCCCTCCAGCACCTTTAACATTTCTAACTTGATCTAATGGTAATGTTGCCAGGGATTTCCAGAACGGACTTGTTTCTGTTCCCTGCAGTGCCCAGATTTGTCAGGTCTCACAACACTTCCTAAAGTAGGGGAAAGGATGAAAACGACTGTGAATGCCAAGTCCCCAAGGCTGAATATTGAATCCTTTCAACCTCCATTTTGTAATTCCAGGCCATTGTAAAGTCCCATGGGAAAGCACAATGTAACATTTATTAATAATGTTCTTTAAGTATTATCCTTCACTCTGTACTATCTGCATTGTAGAATATTAATTCTCTTGGGTCTTACATTGCAAGAAGTCTTTTTCTGAGGCTTGAACTAGCATTGAAGTAACCCTATGCTCTTGAAGGCTATGCTTGAGGAATACAAGCTCTAAAAACCTCACCATATTGTAAATGTGTTAGATTCAGTCCCAGAGATTGTCAAGGATGAATATCATTAAATCTGAAGAATATCATCATCAGGTCAATTTCAGGGAGATAAATATTTTTGGCTAAAACAGTTCTCCAAGACAACCCATTAAATCATAGAGCATTTAGATTGATGGATGAAATACCTATACTGATGAAATCTTAAATGCTTTGAGTTTAAAGTAAGGAATAGAAAGGCAACTAAGATCCACGTTAAAAGACCTGAGTTTGAAACCCAGTCTTCACACTAACTTGAGAAATATGATTCTTGTCAGTCTCTACTCTAGTCCTTTACTCTCTAGGACTTCAGATTTCTCCTTTGTAAAATAGGGGTAATAATACATTATCTCTTTTGAATGTTAAGAGGTGGCATGGCCTGCTAAATAGAGAGTTGGTCTCAAAACCTGGAAGATAATATTCAGTTTTTGCCTCCAGAACATACAGTGACCTTAAGTGGTCACTTAACCTTCTATTGCTCTAGGAAATTTTCTAAGACTATAATTTGAAGAGAATATGCTGACTTTTCATTCATAAAAGAAATTTTCTCACCCAGATTTTCCAACATAATGAAATCACAAATCCCTTAATCCCCTAGTCCCCTATTAGCATAGATAACTATTGGTATCCACTTTTGAGCCTTGTTGGCAAAGAAAGCCATAGCAAAATCTTAAATACAGCAATTCTTTGATAGATTGTTCATCTGTTATACAAAGGACACCTCCTTCAATAATAATAGCTTCAAACATAAATCTATTCCCCTGATAGAACAGAGAGATTGTTAGATTTAAAATTTCTATTCCATGAATGATTTTCTTTCACCTCAAATCCCAAAGTTTGGAAGAGTGTTTTTCCTCTCTGTTCCCTGAAAGGTTAAAAGGTAGGCAATGTGTTTGTGAGCCTCAAGTACAAACCTTACAGCTGGTAGTGCATGTAAACCCCAGCACTGTGGAATTTAGAATTGAGTGCTGGCTCTGGTGGGGTATGGTATATGGAGGGTAAGTATGGATCCAGGTAGATCTAAAAACAGATGTAATTGTTAGAATGATTGAGAAGTCTTTTGTTGCCCAAATGACACTGATGAAACTTTATTAACCTGATATCTGAGTTTACATGGTTCTGAGTTTCACATAGACAACTAAGAAAAAAGAGGAATAGAGGATCTGGTTGTGGGAGAATGTGATATCTATTGATATCATTTAGTCAATTTGTTAGGTATATAATATGTGCTGAACACTGTGCTTAAACCTGGATAAAGACAAAAAAACAATTCTTAACCTCAAGGGGATTATGTTTTGATGAGCAGGATGATTTCAGGGAGGCTAGAAAAGACTTACATGAAATGATTTTTAAGTGAAATGAACAGAACCAGGAGATCATTATTCACAGCAACAAGAAGACTATACAAAGATCAATTCTGATGGACATGGCTCTCTTCAACAACGAGATGATTGAGGCCAGTTCCTGTAATGTTCTGGTTAGCTTTCTGGAGGTCTTTGGGCCAGCCTTCATTTCAGCTGAGTAATCGCCAGAGATAAAGTCCAAAAATCTTTATTTTCTCCTTTACAGTCTTGTCTCCTTGCCTGGGGCTTGGCTAGCTTTCTGGAGGCCTTTCTAACAGGTCTTAGTCTCAGTGGAGAAATGAAGGAGGACAGGCCAACAACCACAAAGGTGGGAGATGGAATGAATGTCTCTCCTTGAATCCGAGACCTTGGGCTCCTACCTCCAGTCCTCTGTCTGAGAAGTCAATCTGTCTGAGTCCTTCTCTACATCTGACTCTGACCTCTTAAATATGCTATCATAGTTAAATCTATTCATCATACTAAGTATAAGCCAATCATTATATCACTAGTGAATCATTATTTGTTGTAAGGTTAATCAATTATACTGAACTAGAGAACTATTAATTACCATGCTAAACTAGATAACCATTGTCTTATCAATTTCACTGAATTAACATCTTTCTCCAGAGTTCTGGCCCAGTTTCAATGATCTTGTAGTGAAGAGAGCCATCTAAACTCAGAGAAAGAACTGGGGGACTTGAGTGTGGATCACAACATAGCATTTTCACTCTTTTTATTGTTGTTTGCTTGCATTTTGTTTTCTTTTTCACTTTTTTTCCTTTTTGATCTGATTTTTCTTTGTGCAACATGATAATTGCATAAATATGTATACATATATTGGATTGAACATATTTTTTATGTTTAACATATATTGGATTACTCGCTGTCTAGGGAAGGGAATAGAGAGAAGGAGAAATTGGGAACACAAAGTATTGCAAGGGTCAATGTTGAAAAATTATCCGTGCATATGCTTTGAAAATAAAAGGCTTTAATAAAAAAAATAAATTTTACAATAAAAAAGGTTACATTTTATCAGAGGAGAGAACTTCTTTGTAAATAAGTTAATACTACACACAAACACAGAAAAGCTAATACAAAGTAAATTTTTTTTTGGGGGGGTCAGGGAAAGGCACAAGCATCTGGAAGGTTCTGGAAAAGATTCATATGTCCTTTTTTGAGTTTTGGGAGAAACATGAGATTCTAGGAATTGGTAGTGAGGAGCAAGTACATTCAAGGCATGTCAATGCAAAAACCACTGACAAAGAACAAAGACAAAGTGTTCTATGTGAGGAATAGTAACAAGGCCAAATTGTCTGGACCAAAGAACCTAAAAAGTGATATTTAAAGAGTGTGAAGATGCAGATTAAGTCCACATTGTAAATGGCTTTAAAAGTCAAATATCTGAGTTTATATTTGACTTGAGAGTAAAAAAGGGAACCATTGGAGTTTATTGAGCAGAAGAGTGACATAATCAGAACTGTGCTTTAGAGAAATTACTTTGCTTTCTTTTGCATTTGACCAATTGAACTTTTAAATGAATTGTTTTGTTCATTGGATTTTTTTCCATTAAACCAGATTTCACCAATTCACCAGAATTTTACCAATTCTGTTTTTGTTCTCTTTTTCCATTTCACTAACTCTGTTTTTCAAGGAGTTGTTTTCCTTTTCTATTTCACCAAATCTATTTTTAAGGGGTTGTTTTCTTCAGACAATTTCTGTTTCCTTTTCCAAACTTTCTGAAAGATCCCAGTTTCTTTCCACATTTTTCTTCTAACTCTTGAATTCTTCCAAGACAGCCTTTTGATTGGGAGACCAACTCATATCACCCTTTGCGGCTTCATCTGCCTTTAGGGACTTAAGATTTGAGGTCTGTTGTTTCCTGTCTCCATGATAGCTATCTATGATCAGAACTTCTTTTGCCTTATTGCTCATTTTTAAAGGTTGAGGTCTGCATTTAGGACAAAGGGGAGATTATCCCCAGCTTTTTCCACAGGGGTTTTATACTGTCCGGGGGCTGCTGATGCTGGCTACCTTCCCTACTGTATTTTGGCTAAGAATCTCCCAATAGATTCCATGGGCATGTGGAGGCCTTTCTGCCTTAAGCTTCCCTTCACTGTGCCTGTACTGAACTGCTTTTCCCCCTACCTTATTGAGACAAACCTTTCCTGAAGTCCTTCCAAAATATCTTCTGCTGGAAATTTGTTATACACCCATGTATATGTATTCAGACGCTTTATCTGGTATTGATTCTGAGGGAAGCCAGGAAGACTCAGGCAAAGCACTATCTATTCTATGCCATCTTAGCTTCATCCTCCAAGGAAATTACTTTGAGAGCTATAGGGACAAATTAGAGAAAGGAAGACTTAAGGGGTGGAGGTCAATTAAGAGTTTATTGCAGTAGTTCAGGTAAACGTTAAGGGCTATCAGATTTGGCAGTTGGTAACTTTGAAGAGAGTAGTTTGAGTTGAGTGATGAAGTAGAAGTCAGATTACAAAAAGTGGATATGAAATATCCTCATATTTTACAATTAAAATCCATCTAACCCAGTAAAGAGTGCCCTCCTGATTAAATAGTTTATTCATCTCAGGAGAGCACTTGGACTGTCTGTTATCCTTCCTTTTCACTTCACAACTTGCCCACTTCCTTTTCCAGCCATATAAATGCTGGATAGATGAGGTAAATCATTATTGGTAATAGGCTGCAGGAACATCTAGATGGTACTATGGATCAGGGATCAGGCCTGGAATCAGGAAGACTTGATTTCAAATCTGGCCCCTGACACTACCTTTATAACTCTGACCAAGTCACTTAACCACTCTCTGCCTCAGTTTCCTCAACTGCAAAATGAAAATATTCATAGCACTTACATCTCAAGGTTGTTGTGTGAATCAAGTCATATATTATTTGCAAAGCACTTAGCACAGGCTTGGTACCTAGTGGGTGCCTTTGTAGGTGACTGATGACTGTTCCCTTCCTACTAATCACCTTTTTATCACTCTTTGAATTATCTGTTAACTGTGAATTCTCCTAGATTATTATTCTTCAATTTGCAACCTAAAGAATATTGATGTAAGAGATATTTTGCAATGGGGAACAACAGATTGGGATCATTAAAGGCACTGCATAATTTCCAAAAATGGTAATATAGTCCTTTGTTTTCCTCCTATTAACTCTGAACACAGGTCATTATCCATCTGCAGTATCTCTCTAGGATAAATGTACTAATGATTTGATCATCCAAAAAAACATTATAATCTGAGACAAAAAAATATTCATTGATTTGTTTGTTTATTTTATTTAGGTTGCTATATAGATTGCTGGAATAATAGTTACTGCAGATTTTATTGAAAAGACCTTGTAATGCTCTTGGGATTCAGACAGTACAATGCCATCTGCAAACAGGAGTATTTGAAGAACCTTAATGATCTTTTTTCTTTTAATTTTTTATTGAACTTGGCTTTTTAAAATTGTGCCACTCAACTGGAATGATGAATCTTAAATTTCATGGAATTTACAAGTGAGGAGGAAGTGATCAGTTTTTTTTCCCCCCCATTCATTTCAGTTTCTTCTTTTGGTGGTAAATGCCTCTCCAAATGAGTATTCATGTGGTACTCCAAGCATCTGCAACAGAGATGGAAAAGGAAACCTATGAATAAAACATACTTATCCAAAAGAGATTTATTGAAGGATATTTTTTATAGCTAGCTAGATGTAAGAGTCAGATGTTATATGTCTCCAAGTTTGCATAGTTTGAGGAGAGAGTGTGTCCATTACACAAGTTGAGGTGGTTTGGTGATTCCAAAGCTGGCTTAGCAGTTGAACGAACACTGAACTTGAAGTCAGAGAAACTGGGTTGGTCTCCCAACTTTGCTGTATGCTGCTTACTTGGTCAAGTCACTTACATTATTTAGACCTCAATTTCTCTTTTACAATAAGAGAACTGGCATTAAGATGGCTTCTTAGCTCAGACATGATGGGACATTAAAGCTATTAAAGTTTTCTTGCTCCTGCCACACTTTTAGCCTGTAGAATCAATGATTTGACTATGTTTAGACATTAGATTGTGAAATGACTCTTTTACTGGTAAGCATTTTCTGATTGTTTAAATATATGATGTTCTATGTACATTTATATCTAGCACCTTGTTGAAGAAGCTATTTACAATATACAGATTTAAAATTTCTTCAATATTCTACAAGACTTTGGTTTCTTTCATTTCTTAATTTCAGACCATATTCTTCAGAATGTTTTTTGAGTGTTCTTTCCTCCATTTTGTGCTCACCTAAGTGCTCACTCCCATTGTTTACACAAGGTATATGTCATTTTGTTGAACATGTTATCTTAGTTTGAAAGCTCTTGTCAAATTCATCATAATTCTCTGCTTCTTCATACTGTATAACACATGTTGACAAATAAGCTGCAATTATTTTTATGATGATTTGTTTTTCATGATGATTTGTTTGCTTCCTATTATGATAGATGGAAAACAAAATAAAGTCCATATTCAATTTCATTGAGTGTAGAAAATAGGATATTTTACTGTGGTTATTACTTGCTGCATTTATAAGATATGAGAGATATTTATGATATGATGTGATAAGATATGAGATATTTATAATTGCCAGTGAAACAACTCTTATCTTTTTTATTTTTGTCTCCAAGAAAAACTTGTAAGCTTGTAACATTTAACTCCACTTTGGTTTTTTTTTAATTTTTTTCACAGCCCATGTGTGGTTCACTTATTCCAATACTGTAACAACTTCCTATTGTTAAAGATCTTATATTAAAAATATCAGTAGTTGGCTATTTATGACAAGAAAGAGGAGATGATGGATATTGGAGGGGATGTGGGAAAATTGACACATTAATGCACTGTTGGTGGAACTATGAACTGATACAACCATTCTAGAGAGCAGTTTGGAACTGTGCCCAAAGAGGCTATAAAACTGTACATAACTTTCTATCTAAGATCTATATATAAGGTCTATGCTTCAAAGACATCAAAAAATGGGTGTAGGGGTGGGAGTGGGGTGGGAAAGATCTACGTGTACAAAATTTGTACAAAAATATTTGTAATAATTCTCTTTTGTAGTGAATAACTGAAATTTAAGAAATGTTCATCAGTTGGGGAATGGCTAAGCAAGCTTTGGCATATGATTGTGATGAAATATTATTGTTCTATAAGAAATGATAAAGTGGGATGATTTCAGAAAAACCTAGAAAGACTAAAATGAACTTATGCATAGTGAAGTGAACAGAACCAAGGGAACATTGTACACAGTAATTAGTGATATTGTTTGATGAAGAATTGTGAATGATTTAGCTATTCTTAGCAATACAATAATCCAAGATAATCCCAAAGGACTGATGATGAAGCCTCCAGAGAAAGAACTAATATTGATTGAATACAGATTAAAAACAATCTATTTTTTTTTTAACTTTCTTTTATTCTTTTTTCTTTAATTCTTCTTGTACAAAATGACTAATATGGAAATGGTTTACGTGTTTGCATATGTATAACCTATATTTGATTGCTTACATAGCTCTTTTCAACAGTGAAGTGATTCAGGCCAGTTCCAATGAACTTGTGATGAAGAAAGCCATCTGTACCCAGAGAGAGGACTGTGGGGACTGAGAGTGGATCACAATATAGTATTTTCACATTTTTTGTTGTTTGCTTGCATTTTGCTTTCTTTCTCATTTTTTTCCTTTTCCTTATTTTTCTTATGCAGCATGATAATTGTGGAAATATGTATAGAAGAATTACACATGTTTAACATATATTGGATTACTTGTCCTCTAGGAAAGGGGATGAGGAGTAAGAGAGGGAGAAATTAAAATTGGAACACAAAGTTTTACAAGGGTGAATGTTGAAAATTATCTATGCATATACTTTGAAAATAAAAAAAAAGTTTTAATTAAAAAAGAAAAACAGTTTGAAAGATGCTAGATCTCAGATCAATCAGTCAGTAAACATTTATTATGTACCTATTATGTGCCAGGCACTGTGCTAAGTGCTTGGGATAGAAAGAAAAGCACAAGATCATCCCTGCTCTTTAGAAGCTCAAAATCTAAGGGAGGAAGACAACATACAAACAACTCTCTACAAATAAACAACATTCAAGATAATTTTCAATAATCAACAGGGAAAACATTAGAATTAAGGGACAGAAAAAACTTTCTGTTGTAGTTGTATTTTTAGCTGGGACTTGAAGGTCACTAGGGAAGCCAGGGGGTAGCATTAGAAGGGTAAGCATTCCAAGTATGGTGGATAGCCAAAAAAAGTTCCAGGAATCAGGCAGGAGATAACGTCTTATTGAAGGAACTGTCAGCAAATTAAT
Organism: Sminthopsis crassicaudata; assembly: GCF_048593235.1. Lineage (NCBI taxonomy): Eukaryota > Metazoa > Chordata > Mammalia > Dasyuromorphia > Dasyuridae > Sminthopsis > Sminthopsis crassicaudata. The sequence goes on along the minus strand of NC_133620.1, from coordinate 199,953,897 downwards.
GCCCCTGAATCACAAACATGTATATACATAAGTATAAAGTATAAAGACTGGAAATGTCATATGTACGTGAATATACATATATATGTATATGTGTATGTGTATATATATATACACATATATGCATATGTGTTTGTGTGTATATATATATATATATATTATATATATATATATATATATATATATTATATATATATATATATATATATATATATGGAAAGATTAGAAAGGATAGGGAACAGGTTATGAAAGGTTTTAAATGCCAGTAAGAGAGTTTGGGGTCTATGCTTTAAGAAGATCACTTTGACAGCTGATAGAGTTGGTAATGTAGGAAGAGATTTGAGGCAGGAGAGACTGATCAGAAAGCTAATAGAATTATTCAGAAATAAGATTATGAAGGTTTCCAGCAGTATTATGATAGTGTTAGAGGAAAAAAAATGGATGAATGTAAGAAAGTTATAGAGGTAAAATCTATAAACCCTGACATGAGATTGGATATGGCACCTGGGAAAAAATGAGGAGTCAACAGTGACACCTAGATTGTGAGCCTACATGATTGGGAAGATAATGGTACCCTCAAAAAATTAAGTTTAGAAAGGGGGAGAAATAATGGGGATAATGAAAGGAGTTCAAACTTAGATGTTGAGTTTAAGAGTTTGAGATGTCTAATAATCAGTTAGAAAGGTCAGTCTTGTTATTGGGAAAGAGATTAGGGCTGGATAAATAGATTTTAAAACTCATTAGCGTAGAGTTAATTTAATACATGGGAATAGAGAGAAGAGAAATCTGAGGAGCACCTACAATTTGTGGGCATGACCTTAATGAAAAATCAGCAAAGAAGACTGAGTAGGAACAGTCAGATAGGTAGGAAGAAAACCAAAAGAAAGTAGTAGTGCAAAAACGTAAAAAGAAGAGAGTATCAAGAGAAGAATGTAATCAATGAATTGATAAACTATGAGCCCAGAATATTGAAGCTAAATCATGCTGCTCATTTCCTGCTAGAGGTCAATGTAAAATTCATATATATATATATTAGGCACAGTCAATGTGAAAATTTATTTTTCTAGATTTGTGCATGTTTATGATGAGAAATTTATTTTTCAGAATTTTTTGGGGGGGAGGAGTGAGAGTTAGTGAGGGAACAGTGGGAGTAACAGATTATTTTAAAAAGTACTGGGAAAGAGATTAGGGCTGGATAAGTAGATTTTTAAAACCCATTAGCATAGAGGTAATTTAATACATGGAAATGGAGAGAAGAGAAGGTTTAGGACAGAGATCTGAGGAGCACCCACAATTTGTGGGCATGATTTTAATGAGAAATCAGCAAAGAAGACTGAGAAAGAATAGTCAGATAGGTAGGAAGAAAATCAAGAGAAAGTAGTAGTGAAAAAACCTAAAAAGAAGAGAATAGAAGAATGTAATCAATGAATTGATAAGCTATGAGTCCAGAATATTGAAGATAAATCATGGTGCTCATTTCCTGCTAGAGAGGTCAATGTAAAATACATACATATATATATATATTTTTTTTTGGGGGGGGAAATGAGAGTTGATGAGGGAACAGTGGGAGTAACAGATTATTTTAAAAAGTACATATGTAACGAAAATATTTTGAAAACTAATGACTGCTTTTATAGAATAGAACAAAACTTTCCTCATCTAATTGGTTGCAAAAATCCTTTTTGTTTCTAAAAAAAACTAAAAGGAATTTTATTGTTATTAAGGAAAGAAGGAAGGTGTGACTTCTGACTGAGTAGTTCACATATTTCTCTTTCTAGTATGAACTATCTGATATTGAATGCAATATGTGCTCTGGCAGAAATCCTATCATACTTTCCACTCATAAGGTGAATTCCTTGGCAATACTTAAATTGTGTGCTAACATAGGATTGCCTTCTTTAAGGGCTAAAAGGTCTATCGAGTATAAATGGTTTGATGTTCAAGCAAGTTCTCTATTCTGGGAGAAGGCCTTTTCACATTAATTACAATTATAAAGCTTCTGGCTAGTATGAATGCTGTGCTGTCAAGTCAACTGTGCACTCATAAGAAAGATGTTCCCAAATTTATTCACGAGTCCTTTTCTTCACCATCCAGTGTTTTGGCTTGTGTCACTTCACAAAATCCTTCATCAGCCAAATATTTTCTTTACCATATCACATAGCAAGGCAAGCAGTACATTCAGGGAAACAGCAAATTCAGTGCAAGCAGATTTACTCCTAATTTGAATCAGTACACTAGACAGAACTCCAGTTGTTCATGATTGTCTTCATTTCAGAGTAATATCCTTCCCTGGCCTGCTCACTATTGAGTCCTTCCCTCTCTGCAAAGAACAAAAGTTCCCTTCAGTCCCTCCTTCCAGTTGGGAAACATTGCACTCCCCATCAATCTTCTTGCCAATAAAGGATTATATGTGGAAGAGGGAATAACTTCTTTTGCTTGGCCCCAGAAGGCAGAACCAAGAACTGTGGGTTGCAAATTGTTTCAGAGTAAGGAAGAAATTCCTAAAAGTTAAAACTACCCTAAAGCAATATGGGTTGCCTTGAGATATAATAGATTCCCTCCACTTCACTGGGGACCTTGATTGATGATTGGAAGTCATCAAGCAAAGTACTGATGTCCACTTATCAGATTTATGATATTAGAGATTTTTATTTAGATACTCATTGGACTAAATGGGCTCTAGAAAGAGAAATATGTGAACTGAAGTTCTATGATATGATTTGTTGATACAGAATCATATGATTCTATGATGTTGACTCTAAACATAAATAGGAAACATAAAAAGGACTAAGAAGAGTTGAAAATGTGAATTTAGATAAATACCATTAATTCAGGAGTGTCAAAAACTAATCTGGGTAGAATTGCTTCTCTTCATGGATGCTTGGTGTCTTAGCACCCACTAGGGGTAAGGAAAAAGTTGGGACCCTAAGGGAAAGGCATAGGTGGGAGAAAATTGAATAGGGACAAGTAGCAAAATAACAGATAAAGAAGTATACTGAACTTTTTAGGAATCAATTCTAGATCTAGAGTTATTAACCTGAGATCTGTAAACTTTTAAAAAGAAATTGATAGCTGTATTGCAATGTTATATGTATTTCAATATAACTGGTTCCTTTTGTAATCTTACGTGTTTTATTTTATGCATTTAAAAATTCCAAGGAGTCCATAAATTTCATCAGACTGCCAAAATGTCCCATGAAACAAAAAGATGATGAATTCTTGTTCTAGGGTATTCTAAGAAGGACTGTAGTGAAAACAAAATTTCCTGTAAAGGGACATTACAAATTAATGGCTCTGCAGTAGAATAATGGATGGCATAGATGGAGAGACAGGAAGGATTTTGTATTGCCTTTTTATTTGAGCTGGGATAAGGAAAAGGTCAAAAGAGAAGGAGAGGATAAAACCATAAAAATAGAAAAAAAAAAAGTATTAGGTATTAGACAGGACAATAAAAGGGTGCCAGAAGGGAGGGGGAAAGACTAATTCAGATGAATGTAACCAAAACAATGTATATGGATTAAGTGCTCATTAAAAGAGGAAGAATATGTATTTATTATATCTATGTGCATACATGTATGTTTAGTGAAAGACAACAATATTACATAGGAATGGATAAAAATTCCCCAAGAAAAATTAAAAGAATGGAGGAATGGATAAAAAGTAAAACCCAACAATTTGCTGTATGCAAAAAGCCAAAAACAAACATTTAAAACATCTTGACAGATACAAAGTGAAAAGTGAATGAAACAAAATCTATTATAATTTAGATGACTCTAAAAAAGTTATTATAATTTGAAATGAGAAAATAATAAAAACTGATAATGTCAAAAGATAATAAAATTATGCTTAAAAACACTGTAAACAGTAACAAGATGGAATTGCTAAAAACAAACCAAAAAATGCTAGAGGATTGCAAAAAGACATAAATAATAACACAAATGACAACAGAACCTCCTACATGATAATACTAGGAAACTTGAGAGCTAGATTAATCAAGCAGAAAAATAAACAAGTAGGAAAATATAAAACTAAACAAGATATAGGGAAAATTAGGTTTGATTGACTTATAACAACCAATAAACAATAATATTAAATATATTCTTAGTAAATTACCAAATTATGGCAATTTTATAAAAATTCATCATGTACTAGTAGATAAAGGATTCATATATATACTTTTGGTGAGATAGTGAATGCATTAGTAGGTAACAATAATGGTACCCCCAAAAAGAATATTAATCAATCATTCATTTTAAAAGTATGCAGAAGAAATAAATAGAAAAAGAAACAAACAAACAAACAAAAAGAAACAAATAGAAATTCAATATGTGGTCAGCAAGTTAATAAGCATTTATTAAGTGCCTACCATATAGTAGATCTTGGGAACACTAAAGAAGACAAAAGATACTCCTTGCCTTGAAAAGTTCAGATTCTAATGCAGAAGACAACATGAAACAAACTATATGCAAACAAATACAGAGAGAGAGAGAGAGAGAGAGAGAGAGAGAGAGAGAGAGAGAGAGAGAGAGAGAGAGAGAGAGAGAGAGAAAAGGAGAAAGAAGAAAATAGAGAGGAGAGACTTCTGGGGGCAGAACCAAGACCTCCTCCTTCTCTCTGACCTTCTCTACAACCCTCATAGCAAATCCAGCCTCTGAATTAGCTCTGAACCTGTCAGAACCCACAAATATTGAGAGTGCAACAAATTATCATCAGAAGATAATAAGTTTGAAGATCTCCAGAAAAGGTCTGTTTCAATTGGAAAACTGGAGGGAGGCAACCAAGCACAAGGCTGAGCAGAAATACCAGCACAGATAGCAGAGAGTCCCAGGGTGGTGCAGTCTCCACATGGCAAAGAATCTACATGAAGGAAACAGACTGATCAGAAATGGGAAAGAAGCAGCCTTATACAAACAGCTGAACACAAACTCCTGCCCAGATAGTACAGAGTCCCGGGGTGTTGCTGGCTTGTGGGGTGGTGCAGACTCCACATGGCAGAAAATCTATGGGATGAAATCTACAGAAATCTACAGCAGTGTTGGCCACTCTGCCTTGGTTGCAAGCCAGTAGATCTGTAGAGAAGTTATAAAACATTCAACACAAACATAAAAAATCAATAGTGAACCCCCAAATGCCAGAATCTCATGGGACCTGGCCATGCCCACCCAGCACTGGAAGTGAATCAGCACTGACCCAGTCTAGCCTCAGCTGTTTGAAAAACCCTAAAAGTAAGCCTTAACTTTTTTTTTAATTTTTTTTTTACAAAATAAGTAAAAAAATAAAGAGGACTCTGACAATAGACAGCTTCTATGGTAAAAGAGAACAGATTTCAAATCCTGAGGAGACTGATTGTCTCAAAAATGAAGCCCCAAAAGGTGATATGTCCTGATCCTCATCACACAAGAGTTTCCTAGAAGAAATTTAAAAGGATCTTAAAAGAGAGATAGAAGAAAAATGGGGAAAGGAAATTAAAACTTCGCAAGAGGGTTTGGAAAAGGCATATAATTGATTAAAAGATAGATTTGGTAAAATAGAAAAAGAGAGCAGCTCTCAGAAAAACAGAATTTGTGAAACAGAAAAAGAAAATGATTTTTTTAAAAAACAGAATTTGTAAAACAGAAAAAGAAAATAACTCCTTACAAAACAGAATTTGTGAAATGGAAAAAAATTCCATAGAACAAAACAATTTATTTAAAAATTCAACTGGACGAATACAAAAAGAAGTTAAAAAAAAGTAAATGAAGAAAATAATTCACTAAAATTCAGAACTAAACTAATGGAAATGAATGACTCAATGAGACAACAAGAATCAATCAACCAAAAGCAAAAAAAGAAAAGAAAAGAAAAAAATGTAAAATACCTAATTGGGGAAACAACCAACCTGAAAATAGATCAAGAAGAGACAATCTAAGGATTATTGGACTCCCTGAAATACATGATGAGAAAAAGCACCTAGACACTATCTTTCAGGAAATTATCAAAGAGAACTGGCCAGATATCACAGAATCAGAAGGTAAAGTGATCATTGAAAGAATTCACTGAACACCTCCTGAAAGAGACCCCAATATTAAAACCCCAAGGAATATTGTGGCTAAATTTGAGAACTATATGAACAAGGAGAAAATATTAACAAACAGCCAGAAAGAAACAATTCAAGTACCAAGGAGCCACAATAAGGATTGCTCAGGACCTAGCAGCTTCCACATTAAAGGATCAAAGGGCTTGGAATCTGATGTTTTGAAAGGCAAAGGAACTTGGAATGGAGACAAGAATAAATTACCCTGCTAAACGGAGTGTTTTCTTTCAAGGAAGAAGATATATATTCAATGAAACTGAGGAATTCCATTTATTTTTGATGAAAAGGCCAGAGCTAAAAAAAAAAAATTGACCTACAAATATAGAACTCAAGAGAAGCATAAAAAGGTAAAAAGGAAAAAAAAAACTCTTGAGAACTGTACTTCTGTTATGGGTATACATAGAGAATACATGTATAATGTGATTTTACTGTTATAATATAAAAAAGAAACAAGAGGTGGAAAGGGGATTATAACAGAAAAAAAGGGGAAAGTGGAGGTAAAATGAGGGAAATTATATCTCAGGAAGAGGCAAAGAAAACATATTATAATTGAGGGAAAGAAGAGAGGGTTGTGGTGACTGCGTTAGCACCCTGGATATCTTAGAATCAGCCAGAGTCAGGATAAGCAAAGTCCTTGGTCTTTATTGGTAGACGAGAAAAAGAACAAATTAAAAACCCCTAATCAAATACCAAACTTGAAATTATAAAAATAAAAGGACAGATCAATAAAATTGAAACTAAAAAACTATTGGATTAATAAATAAAACTGAGAGTTGATTTTATGAAATAACCCAACAAAATAGATAAGCCTTTAGTTAATTTGATTAGAAAAAGGAAAGAGGAAAATCAAATGGTTAGTCTCAAAAATGAAAAGGGAGAACTATCCACCAATGAAGAAAAAACTAGAGCAATTATCAGGAGTTACTTTGCCCAATTTTATACCAATAAATTTGACAACCTAAGTGAAAAGGAGAAATACCTACAAAAATATGAATTTCCCATATTAACAGAAGAGGAAATAAGTTACTTAAATAGTCCCATTTTAGAAAAAGGAATAGAACAATCTACTAATCAACTCCCTAAGAAAAAAATCCCCAGGACCAGATGGATTTACATGTGAATACTACCAAACATTCAAAGAATAATTAACTCCAATACTATATAAACTATTTGAAAAAATAGGAAATGAAGGACTCCTACCAAATTCCTATTATGACACAGACATAGTACTAATACCTAAACCAGGTAGGACAAAAACAGAGAAAGAAAGTTATAGACCTATTTCCCTAATGAATATTGGTGCAAAAATCTTAAATAAAATATTAGCAAAGAGGTTACAGAAAATTGTCCCTAGGATAATACACCATGACCAAGTAGGATTTATATCAGGAATGCAGGGCTGGTCCAATATTAGGAAAACTATTAGCATAATTGACTATATCAATAACCAAATTAAGTAAAACTATATCATTATCTCAATAAATGCAGAAAAAGTATTTGATAAAATCCAACTCCCATTCCTAATAAAAACACTAGAAAGTATAGGAATAAATAGATTTTTTCCTTAAAACAGTCAGTAGCATCTATTTAAAACCATCACCAAGCATCATATGTAGTGGGGATAAACTACAATCATTCCCAATAAGATCAGGGTGTAACAAAGTCTGTTGAAAAACCTACAGGGGATGATTTTTGAATGATGAAGTAGAAAAGAGGAAAAATCTTGGACCTTTTAATAATTAGTCATTAAAAACGAGAGAAATAAATGTTTCTGTCAGATAGATGGATAAGTATAAATAGATCTATTTCTAGATACAGACAGATATATGGCTATAGATAGATTCATTTCTTTTCATTCATTTTACCTTCCATCCTTATTTATATCTTTATCTGGTTACTGAGGTTTAGAAAAATCAACTCCTCCAGTCTGTCAGTTTATTAGTAAACATTTATTAAGTTTCTAATACCTGTCAGACATTGTACTGTGTGCTAAAAATACAAAGAAAGGTCAAAGGTAGCTCTCCCTGTTCTCAAAGAGCTCAAAACTTGACAATAGGATACAACAAGCAAATAACTATTTACAAACAAACTATATACAGGATAACCTGGAAATAATCAATAGAAGAAAAGGCACTAAAATTATTTAGTAAACATTAATATTCCATTATATTAATATTCCATAACTTATTCAGCCTTTTCCAACTGATGGGCATCCAGTCAGTTTCCAGTTCCTTGTCACTACAGAAGGGCTGCTATAAACATTTTTGCATATGTGAGCCCTTTTTCCTTTTTTATGATTTCTTTGGGATACAGGCCCAAAATTGCTGGTTTAAAGAGTATGCACAATTTGATAGTCCTTTGGGCAGAGTTCCGAACTGCTTTCCAGAATAGTTGGATCACTTCACAACTCTACCAACAATTTATTAGTATCCCAGTTTTCCTATATCTCCTCCCAACATTTATCATTATCTTTTCCTGTCATCTTAGCCAATCTGAGATGTGTGGAGTGGTATAAGAATTTATATTGTAAAACTAAATCAAGATTAGATCTATGCTATAGTCTTTCCCTATAATAATAATAATGCTCTGTAATATCAACCTTAAAGGCAGCATAACATGGAATATTTGTATTTTTTTACTCATTTAAAACATAATAGTGCAGAAAAGAAAGTGAAATTGATGTGGTACAGCCCTTAGGATTGATGTGAACTCAACTATTGTCAACCTTACCACATGCAAAGGGAGGACACATTCCTGGGACTGTTTTACCTTGTCAGCATAACTAAAGCTTGCTCAAATCACTAAATCAGAAAAAAAATCTTACATATAAGAGACCCTTTCTTCCCTTGAAAAGACAACACTAGAGATACTCTTACGCAACAAGTAATTTTTGTGACCAAAGCCCTCATTCTCTGGTATTAGCATGCCATACTTCCTGTGATTCCATGTGTAGTTGATGACATAGATATAATGCACATGAAAGTTTATTCTCCACTAGGACCTTCCCTAACTTTTCCCTAATTCTCTAGACCCTGCCTTTACTTCCCCTCTTTCTCTTCACTTCTGATCTTTAAATGCCATCTCTTCACTCACAGCAAAAAGCTAAATCATTTTGATTAGCTCTTGAACCTTTGAGAAAATAAAGGGGTCCTTGTGGCAACAATGCTGACCTTTGTGAGTTTTTCATATTCCAAACCATTCTTCCAGAACCTGGTGCTTCATCATCTGAACATTATCAAGTCATGGTCTGAGAATGAAACAATCACATCAATTATTAAGAAAGAATAAATATTTTGGTGATGAAAAGAAGCCAGTCTTTCCCAGAATTTTCTGCTCTTAAATTTAGCTGTCATGACAAAAAGCTCTTCCTACCCTGTATTAACCTCTTCATCTTGGAGTTACATAGTAAGAGACATTTCCTCTGAGCTTTATTTTGTCATCATGAACATGACACTATCACCGAACAGTCACTATCATTCTGTTCTCAAACATAGTGACTAGCATCCTTTTAATCTCTAGAATGGAATTGGATTAATATAATACATCAGTAAATATGAATTAATCCTCTACTAGACAATCTATTACATCCATATTCATATTATCATTCTTGTTTGTCTCTTGGGCTCAAAGAAGACCAAAATGACATTATAATATCAGAATCAATGTGGCTGATCATAACAATATAAGCTCACAAGATTCTGCTCTGTGATAGATTGGGCATAAATAGTCTGTATGATGATCTGGGAGGGAGATATCTCTAAATTTTCATATCTCGTGTTTTCCTCTAAGTCATTTCAACCCTTTGAGATTTGGTTTACTCATCCATAAAATGTGGATAAAAATACTTAACAGACTCTAATAGTCCTGCAGTGATGACCAAATTATGTATCTAAAATGCTTTGTAAATTTGAAAGCACTGAATGAACATGATTTATGAATGTTAGCAATGGAAGGATCATCAAAAATCATCTAATCCAATTCTTTTATTTTACTAAGAAAGAAGCTGCTTAGCTTATAGAACATAGCACCTTCTTTGATGTGGACACAACATACAGGATGATGCTGTGCTAATGTCTCCCATGTATTACAATTGATAACCAAAGTGTTTTCAGAGAGACCTGGAGAGTGTTTTTGTATCCATTCTTCTGACCACCATGTGAGTGCCTACTTTGTATGAGTTCTCCATAAAATATTATTTTAGGAAAATGTGGTCAGCCCATTGGAATTTTACTTTTTGCAGTAAGGTTGGATGCTGTTTGGCAGTTCAACTCCATAAATGACTTCAGTGTCTAGTACTTTATCTTACCAGGTTATCTTCAGAATCTTCCTAAGACAATTCAAATGGAAGTGATTAATTTTTTTGGCATGATACTGGACACTCCAGTTACTGGAGTCCAGAGACAAGACATAGGTCAAAATAATTGGCAATAGTTTGAGATGCAGTAAGAGAGCTTGACCTTTTTAAACTAAAGTATTTTAAACAAACTCAGTTTTTCAAGTTAAATAGACAGAAGGCAGGGATGTGAGTCAACTTTGTTGGAATGATGTCTCTAATAAGAAGAGATATACAATAATGAAATCAGCTCAATTGCTCAGTATATCTTTACTTTGGTAGGCAGTTTAATACCTCTTCTCTCCCATACTTTCTTTCACAGCTTCTGAGATGTTGAGCTAGTTCTGGCAATTTGTGCATTTATCTCATTATCTATATGTACATCCTATGCCAAAATAAGTGACTTTATGCACAATATCCAGAATGTTTGCATTTGTTGTAACCAATGGTTCCAGGTATGGGTGGTGTATTGCTGGCTGGTGGAGAGCCTTTGTTTTCTTGGTGTTAGTTGTTAAGTCAAGATTAGTACAAGTGGTAGAGAATTGATCCACACTTGGTTGCATCTCAGTCTTAAATTATGCATTATGTGCATTAAGCACATAATCATCTGTGAACAAAATCTCATGCACCAATCATTTTAGTCTTGGCTTGTAAACTTTCCAAATTAATAATTTACTATTGGTGTAGTAGTTAATCTCATTGCCATTTTTGTTCTCATTGAAGGCATTTGATAAACATCACTGGAAAGGACATCATGCATAGGAGCAAGCATATAGTCCTGTTTCACTCAATCGGTGATTGGGAAAGTACAAGGGCATAATCTATTATCCAGAGTGCTTGCAAGCAAACCATTATGAAACTGGTGTACAATATGAACTCCTATGGGCAACAAATTTTGCCATAATCTTCTATAGGTCCTTGCAACTTATGGTATCAAAAGGCCACCATTGCTACCAACAATGTCTTAGCTCAACTTTTCTTCCAAGTCAATAATGAACTTCTTTTAGTTTGAGAGGGACTCTAATTTGTTGACATTGAGGCTTCTGATAGTCATCATGCATTGAGACCACTGCTTTTAATAAATGTAAATGTATACACTAAAGAGGATATCTATGATCTGTTCAGCACTCTGTATCACACATTGCCTTAATCACTCTCACATTCTTTCTGTTTCTTCTAAATGCTAATATTTGCTGCAAGGATACGTGAACTTTTATTGCATTTAGGCAAATGGAAGACAGTTTTGGTGACAAGAAGGTTGTGAGACACATGAGTCTTCAATAGTAAATGACCATTGCTGTTGCTATTTCTAACTCCATTTTGCCCAAGAACTTCTTACCATGTCTGATAGAATGTTCCTACTCTGGCATGAAAATCACCCAGAATTACAAGCTTGTCCTTTTTTCAGTACCCTAATAATGAGGGCTTCTACATCTTCATAATTTTTTCTTTTACTTCATCAGAACTCATCATATTGGGAACATTGTCACTGATGATTTTGGCATCAGGCTTTCCTGAAAATGATGATCTAGTTGTCATGAGACTGTCATCCATTCCTTGTGGGAGGTCTAGAAACTTGTTTATTCCTATTCCTCCTTAAAACTTCTCTATATCTTTATACATCTTTTCGGTCCTAGCCTGCTGCCTAGCACTCTTTCCCTTGGAGTAATCTCCGTTCCTACAATTAAGACATACAGTTCTACACAATTATAAGTCACATACTTCTACAATTCTTGTGCATGCTGGAACAGCATGATCACCCACCCCCCATCCACATAGTGACTAATGAATATATCTTTCTCATCCCCATCTTCCACATTCATTATAATAAATACCTAAATTCATCACAATAAATACTTAAAGTACTGAGAACTCTTGTTCTCATCAAAAGCTCTGCTCAATTACATGATGGTTTGAATTAAAAGCAGAATAGCCTCCTTCCCACCAGAAGTATCTCCACAAATACTTCATCAGGCAATACAAACAATATCCCTTCAATTTACAAGTTAATTGCAGCTCTAATATTGGAGAGTGTCCCAGGGAAATCTTTTGTATACTGTGCAAGACATTGATAACAATAGTATGCTATTCACTTTATGAGAGTGATACTTTCCATTTTCCTTTCTATCATAGGAGAAGAAACATTTTTTTCTTCTGGCCAAGGCTAACTAACCTTGCTTCCCATATTCTTGATTCCACCTCTTCTTTTTTTCCCCTCTTTTTTAAATAATAGGTTTTTTTAAATCAAAATATATGCAAAGGTAGTTTTCAATATTCACCCTTGAAAAACTTTGTGTTCCAAAATTTTCTTCCTTCCTTTCCCTACTCCCTCCCCTGCACAGCAAACAATTCAATATATTTTGAACATGTGCAATTCTTCTATACATATTTCTACATTTATTGTGCTGCACAAGGAAAATCAGATCAAAAAGGGGAAAAAATGAGAAAGCAAGCAAAAAGCAAGCAAATAACAACAAAAAAGTGAAAATATTATGTTATCTGTTCTCTTTCTGGATGTAAATGGCTCTCTCCAGATCCCACCTCTTGTTTTGAGACTTTGTGCCAACAATTATCCTTTGTCTTTCTCTTGTGTGTATTTCTCCTTCTGAAAATAAATATATATATATATATGTATATATATATATATATATATATATACATATATATATATATGCACACACACACACACACACACACACACACACACACACACACACACATACACACACACACATATTTCCAGAGGAAGAAATTGACACAAGTCAAAATCTCCTTCACAGGATCCTTTTCTGACAATAGAAGTACTCAGGGCTCCCTTACTATAAAAAAACAAAACAAAACACTTAAAAAAATTCCTTGATCCTATTACCATCTTAAGTTACCATTGCATTTTAATTATCATTCATTTACTACAAAATTTGATGCATTTCATTTCTATATCACCTTTATTTTTAAAACATTCTGCCTTCCCTACATAGTGATTATTGCATATATTACAAAGATTTTAGAAGAGAAATATAGTTCATCAAAGTCATGAAACATATGAAACATGTTTGACAATATATGAGGGATTATTCAATCATAGTTTCCCATCACTGCAAAGAAGTGCATCTTTTCATCTCTTCGCCAAGGTCGACTTTGTCATTATAATTATAACATGTTCAGTTTCATTTTATTGTTCTTTCATTTGCATTGATATAGTCCTTTAAATTACTTTATTATATTTTAGTACATGCTAATTTAAGCTGGAGGACCACTAGAAACTTTGAAATGTGCATGCGCGCGCGTGCGTGCGCACACACACACACACACACACACACACACACACTCCCTCCCATTCCAGATCAGGATTTCTGGACAATAGATTGTGACAGAAAAAAAAAATGGTCTTGCTTGCTGCCTAGCTCTCAAAACTGTCATTTTGGGAAACAGTTCCTGTGGAGAAGGGACTAATCATCTTCATCAACTTCTGCCCATAAGGCAGGCAAGCCAGCCTAGTTGAAGCAGCAAGACATCCCAAAAGAGACAGTGATGCAGAATGTGCTGACCAACTCAAACCATTATCATAATCACCCTCTTGACTACCATTTCTCTTTATTTAAGGGTGAAAGGTGACATCCCAAGACCCTGAACATAAAAACCTTGGAATAGCAATACATCTTACAGTGTCCACAGCCATTATCCAAGACTCATACCCTGTGGGAATGTTATTTGTTCTTCTTTTTGAAGAGAACAAGTGACATCAAGGGTAATGTTTTAACTCAAGTGTAAATTGGATTTAAGTGAGTCAGTTACACAAAGTCGTCACTCTCACTCTCTCTTCCAGAGTACTTGAAATATAATGGCAGGACAAAAGTCAGAATGATTGTTGATGGTTCAGAATGCAGTGTATTACTTTGGAATCTTTGATTTCTGACCAAGCTCCAAGTGCTCTACAAAACCTGCTTCAGTCACCTTCATGGCCATTGGAACAAATTATTTTCAAACCCATTTTTCTGGGGGAAGTCTTCATGCTTATGGCAGACATCCCCTTAACTCACCAATAGATTACTTTAACCTGTTCTAGCCCACTGTTGAGATGGTTTTATTGGGATATGACCTCTGCATGTGCTACAGCTTCTGTAAGTTGGTGCAGAATTGGGTGACCAAATTTGGGACACCAAAGGTAGATGAGCATCCCCTAAAAGGCCTTAGCAGCCCTTACACTAGAGATACCATTTTTTTCTGAATACCACATACATACCTAACAAATCTGGGGGCATGTAATCTGTCAACTATTCCTGTAAGTGCTGTAACCACAGTTTACCGAAGACTCAGAAAAGAATTAGAAACTGATCATCATTTTATCAACGTAAAATGACACTAAAGAAGATGCATTACCATCTGATTTGCCGTTGCAACTAAGGACCATGGGACTTTCCCATCTGACTTTTAGCTAAACCTTCCATATGTGTTTTCTTCCCAATTAGAATGTGAGCTCCTTGAGAGGAGAATATGTCTTACTTTTCTATTTGTATTCCTAGCACTCTGCACAGTGCTTTGTATACTGTAAATGCTTAATAAATGCCTTTTTTCCTTTCATTCATTCATTGTTTCCTGACTCTGTTTACTTCAATCTATTAGCATGTATAGTGCACATAAGGCTTCCCATATTTTTTCTGAATTCTTCATGTTGGTTGTTTCTTACAGACCAGAAATATTCCATTCATTCATGTATCACTATTTGTTTAGCCATTCTTTCATTGATGGGCATCAGCTTTGTTTCCAGTTCTTTACTAACTGCCAAACTTCTTGAAATAGTTTTCATTGTCACTTACTCAACACCCACTCACTCCTCATGTCCTTGCAGTTTGGTTTCTTTACTTGCCACTTTGCTAAAATAACCCTCTAAAAGGTTGCTAAGGACCTTAACTGCCAAATCCATGGACATTTCTTAGTCTCTTTGAGTTTATGAACTATTTCTTATTATTGGATACTTTCAATTTTCTTGGCATTAACCCTTGTTCTTCTGCTTATTCACTGTTTTCCCCAGACTTCTCTTTCTGCCCTAATAAAAGATATTCCTCTTGCATTTCCTCCAAGGACTTATCCTCATTCTCCAATCTAGAAACCATTTTCTGCATATAAGAAATAAGACTTCAAATCCAAGTCAAAGATAACCTTTTCCTCTTAACAGGCCCCAGCTCAAGATTCATATAAACAGATTTTATTCTTCAAGGACAAATACAGGAATTAGATGGGCTCTTTTTGCACTTTCCTGCTCATTATGCTCCCAACACTGTAGCACCAGAGAAAATCTCTAAAAAGAATGAATGATTTATGTTTAGTGTCTCCTTTAAAAGAATTAACAGAATCCCTTATTAGAAAGATATTCGATATATAAAGTAGATCAGGAATCACCACATATTTATTTCTTCCATAACAAAATATTTAAAATCCAAATGATGCAATGCACATTGACATATACTAAAAGCATAATAAAGTAACCTATTGCTCTTGTTATATTTTCCTGGAATATTGATACTTAGATCAATAAAATATGAAACACTGTGG
Organism: Sminthopsis crassicaudata; assembly: GCF_048593235.1. Classification (NCBI taxonomy): domain Eukaryota; kingdom Metazoa; phylum Chordata; class Mammalia; order Dasyuromorphia; family Dasyuridae; genus Sminthopsis; species Sminthopsis crassicaudata. The sequence continues at coordinate 199,937,941 of NC_133620.1, read as the reverse complement.
GATTATTGAACATGTATTTCATTTTTACTCTAGACCTATAGTTACCAAATAAGGATGTATATCATCAAGGAACATATCTTAAGATCAACCAGGCAAACATGCCATCCTTCTGTCTGTGCTTCTTTTTTCCCTCTGAAAATAGGTGGAAATACAGAAATTTCATCCTACTGCCACACTCCTGACCTTTCAAATGTTCCAGATTTCCACTAAAATTAGGAACATATAGTTCAGAATCCCTGTGCAGCAGATCACCTGTGCTCAGAAAAAGAAAGACAAAACATAAGAGGCAGCTAAAGTCTTGAGATTTCAGGTTCACTTAGACTAGCTCACTTATTGCTTTGTGTAAATATGAGTAAATATTCAGTATAAATATTGCAAAGAAGGGCAGAGGATGGGAGAAATATTTCTTCTCCCACCCCCTTTAGCTGGAAAACAAAAAAAAAATAAATTCACAGGGTCTGGACACTCTCAATACAGGAGAGGAGAGAGCAAGCAAAAGAAAAAGTTGTTTTATTTTTTAAGCAATCAAGGCTGGAGTTATTTTAAAAATGTTTTGAACAGGCAACTCAGTAGCCATTTCTGTTTGATATAGCATTCCACAACCCAAACCTTTATCATAAGGACTGAGGGTTTGATAAGGAGATTATTTTTTGATCTACAGCAAAAGTTCATAAGTAATCTAAAAGTCATCATAAAACTTCAGTGTCAAGAATGAGCATGTGTATAACCAGAAGTGGTCAGGGAAACATGTTTTGACTCCATATATGCCTATTCAGATAGTTCTTACAAGCCCAACCCCAAACATGTTGTACAGTAGCATGCCCAAACCAACTCTCACTACATTTGGCACAATTGGGCTTTTATTAAAGGCAATCAATTAGGGAAGAGAAGGAGAGGAAGGAGGCTAACTATGAGTCAAGGACATGTATTGAATAGCTCATTGTGAACTCATACTGTACTTTCTAGGTAATACATGTAGTCTAAAGAAGAAACCCAGAGTGTAAATGAATCTCAAAATCAAAGGATAGAACAAGAGTATGCCTAGAGATTAGGCAAAATAAACACCATCAGAGACATGGAAAGGTATCAGTGAATTATAGCTGTTTTCACATGTTCACATGTCAGGAGATAAAGACAATAATAAACACAAAAAGGAGAGGGAAAAGATTAGAAGTAGAAACATGAGTCTACTTTCAAGTAGGAATACAGAAATTAGGTTAAGAAGCTAGTATATCTGGCTTTGTTTTATTTCTATATGGATGATTTTCAGATTTATGTTTGAAATCTTGGTTTCTCTCCTTACTTCTAGACCAGCAATTTCCAAAATTGTTTGATTTTATACTATCAAAAAAAGAAAAAAAAAACCAGCATATCTCCATATATTATATATAGACATTTATTTATTTATACATTATATACATGTAGAATCATATAAATAACTATGTACATTCTAAAATATATAAAATAGAAATATAAAAAAGATGAGATATAGATGAAATAATATATCTGATCCTAGAATTGAGCACGAATCACTAGACTTTATTGGATAGGGAAATGACATGGTTAGACCTGTATATTAGGAAAATAACTTTGGCAACTCTGTAGTACATGGGTTGAACATGGGAGAAACTTGAGGTAGAGAGTCAAATTAGAAGGCATTTGAAATACCATAGACCTGAGGGAATGAAGGCCTGAAATAAGATGGTGGAAAGTAGAGAGCAGGTAAGTATAAAGAAAAGGACTGATAGGAGAGATGTGATAGGTAAATGGTAAGATTCGGCAAGTAATTGGATATATAGAGTAAGGGAAATTGAGATGTGGAAAATAACAGGTTGCAAACCTAGGTGACTGGAAAGAGAATGATGCTTTTGGCAAAACCTGGAAGTTTGGAAGAAAGGTGGACTTGGGAGGAAAGATGATATACAGGGATCTTTGATGTAGAGTATATGTTATGATATTCATATTGTCCCATTCAAAAAAGAGATAGTAATAAGATTTTACTTACTGATTACAGTATAGAATCCAGAGGAATGCATGTCAAAGCTATAAGATGATCCAGGGAAGAAGGAATGAAGGGATGAGGCAAGAGGAATAGGGGTGGAGCAGAATTGTCCAATGGCATTTTAAAAGTTGATGCTGTGGTGATCATTACTGTGCTGCTACATAGTAGTTAGATTATCCTTCCAGAAGATGGGAGGATAGGAACTTGCATAACAAGAGGAGAGGACTAAGGAGTAAGGAAGTTTTAATTGACAAGAATAGGTGTGGTTGGGTTGCAGATAAATCTAATGATTAGCTAGAAAGTGTAGGAGGTAATCTATTGATCATACAATCTTTGGAGTCAAGCTACAATTTAGACTCTAGAAATGACTATTCATTTCTGATTTCCTATTACCTTCATCCCTAGCTCCCACTGCTTTAAAAAGCAAAATGCCTATGACTTTATAAACTCCAGATATTCTTATAACAAATCCTATTTGCAATGATGAGTCTGGGCTCTAGGAGAAGCCTGGCTACATCTCCTTTTAGAAGGTACCCCTTAGGGATTAGGGATGTATTTTCTAATGCTATTGGCTTGATCCTCTATTCTGTTTTTCCCCCACAAATATCAATTACTGTTGATTTACTTAAGAGGGATAATAACTAACCAGCTAGAACAAAGGTTACAAACTATCTCTTCAACACAGAGGGACACAATTTCTTTGATACTACCTTTTTTTTTGGAGAGGATGAGTTCTACTTTAATTTCTACAAAACATTCATTCCCTCCTCATTCCCTTTCAAAGGGTATGGCTCCACGGATGCTCCAATTAATGGGATGGAACATTTTAGCTATTGGGTCAATCTACTGCTAGGCCTATTCTTGATCTCCTTGGGGCTATGCTTGTGTTCCTAAATCATGGTATGGAATCTAACTCCTAGAGCCCTGTAGATTTTCCTGACATTTAGACTACCATTATCTTTTTCCAATCTTATTTCCTTTTAGAAATTGTTATGAATCCACTGAACTAATAAATAAAACTAAGAGCTGCTTTTATGAAAAAACTATAATAAGAAAGATAAGCTATTGGTTAATTTGATTTAAAAAAAAAAAGAAAGAAGAAAATTAAATTACCAAAATTAAAATAATCATTAGGAGCTTTGCCCAATTACATGCCCCACAAATTAATAATTTAAGTGAAATGGATCAATGTTTCCAAAAATATAAATTGCCCAAGCTAATATAAGAGGAAACAGAATACTTAAATAACCTTATCTTAGAAAAGCAAGTGAATAAGCCATACATGAGCTCTCTTAAGAAAAAAATTTCTAGGACCAAATTTATTCACAAGTAAATTATGCCAGTTTTTAAAAAAAATTTTTTTTATTAAAGTTTTTTATTTACAAAACATATGCATGGATAATTTTTCAACATTGACCCTTACAAAGCCTTCTGTTACAAATTATCCTCTCCTTCCCCCCACCCCTTCCCATAGATGGCAGGTAGTCTAATACATGTTAAAATATATGTTAAGTCCTATATATATATATATATATATATATATACATCTATACACATAGTTATACAGTTATCTTGCTGCACAAGAAAAATAAGATCAAGAAGGAAGAGAAAAAAAACTGGGAAAGAAAACAAAATGCAAGCAAACAACAACAGATAGAGTGAGAATATTCTGTTGGGTTCCACACTCAGTTCCTCCAGTTCTCTCTCTGGGTGTAGATTATTCTCTAAATCATTGAACAATTGGAATTGGTTTGAATCATCTCAATGTTGAAGAGAGCCACATCCATCAGAATTGATCATCATATAGCCTTGTTGTTGCTTTGTAAAATGATCTCCTGGTTCTGCTCATTTCAATTAGCATCAGTTCATGTAAGTCTCTCCAGCCCTCCCTGAAATCATCCTGCTGATCTTTCCTTATAGAATAATAATATTCTATAACATTCATATGCCACAATTTATTCAGCCATTCTCCAATTGATGGGCATTCATTCAATTTCCAGTTTCTTGCGACTACAAAAAGGGCTGCCACAAACATTTTTGCACGTGTGAGTTCCTTTCCCTCTTTTAGGATCTCTTTGGAATATAAACCTAGTAGAAACACTGCTGGGTCAAAGAGTATACACAGTTTGATAACTTTTTGAGCATAGTTCCAAATTATGCCAAACATTTAAAGAATGATTAATTTCAATAGCACATAAACTATTTGGAAAAATAGGCAAAGAAGAAATCTGACCAAATTCTTTTCATGATGTAAATATGGTGCTGATAAACTAAACCTGATAAAGACATACTACTAGATCATTACAAAGGATGAATAGCAAAACTCAAAGGAAGGATTATGTGAGCTGATACTCTTATCTGAGAGTAGTAGTCACTGCCTTCTGAAGATCCAACCTGCCAATTCTTGCAGAAGTTGGAAACTGCTGTTATTTCTTCTCCTTCTTCTTTTCCTATACCAGATATCAAACTTTATTACAAATAATAATCATTAAAATAATCTGGAACTCACTAAGAAATAGAGGGGTGAATCAGTGAAATAGATTAGGTATATAACATACAGTAATAAGTAGCCATAGCAATCTAGCATTTAACAACTTCAAAGATTTAAGAGTTTAGGACAAGGACAAAATAGACAATTACAAAGAAATGTAATGAAAAATGCTTTCTTCCTCCAGGGAAAAAAACTTTGGATTCTTAATGCAAATACTAATATATATTCCCTCTAGCCGTATCTTTTAGCATCAGATGGGCCATGATCTTGTGGCTTCTGCTGAACATTTCTGTTAATCACAGTATAATCCTCTTATTAAGCCATAGTAATAGTCTCTGATTTCAATTTTGTTTTGTTTTGTTTTGTCTGAGTCCATGCCATTACTGACAGCTAGAAAGCAAGACGCATTCCTCCTAGGACTATCCAGTCAGTTGAGACAAAGAATGCAAATAATCACTTTCTGTAAAAGAAGAAAAAATTTTCATACTGTAGACTCTAATCCAGTACTGATTGATATCCATCCAGCCTAAATATCTATTTTTCCCCTTTTTAATCCCTTGGCTTTTATCCAACAAAGAAACCTGGATAAAGGACCAACTTTTTTTTTTTTTTAACAGTCCTGATAAATATAAAAGAGAGCATTCTGGACTCTTCTATTTTCCTTATTCTCTATATTTTAACATTTGCCAGTTGACTCATCTTTGTAGGATTACTGATCTCTGCCCCTCCTTTCCATTTCCACTGCCACCACCCTAGGTCAAACCCTTATTACTTCTTGCCTAAAGTAATGCAATAGCTCCATTAGATATGGTCCCACCTCCAAACTGGTTCCTCTCCAATTCATCCTATACATGGATGCTGGATTAATCTTTGTGTTACACTGCTCTTCTCATGCCAACTCTTGGCTCAAACACTTGTGATAATTCCCTATTATCCACTTTCTTTCGCTTCTATTCAAGCTATGTTTAAAGATGCTTTTTATCTATCTTAGTCCTTGGAAATCCTATCAATCTTTCAAGGTCCAGCCCCCTCTCAGTACCCTATTTTGTGCTAATAAAGATGAACTTTCTTTCTTTCTTCAGTAGTATTTTATTTTTCCAATTACATGTAAAATAGTTTTTTTCAACATTCATTTCTTGTAAGATTTTGGTTTCCAAATGTTTTCTCCTTCTCTCTCTTCCCTCATCCTCCCCAAGACAGCAAGCAGTTACATTATAGTATGTACAATAATTTAAAACATATTTCCATATTAGTCCTGATGTGAAAGAAAAAACAGAACAAAAGAGAAAAAACCATGAGAAAGGAAAAAAAAACCAAACCAAAAAAGAGGATAAAAAATATGCTTTGATCCACATTCAGTCTCCATAGTTCTCCATCTGGATGTGTTTGACATTTTCTTTCCCAAGTCTGTTGGAATTGTTTTAAATCATCACATTGCTGAGTAGAGCAATCATATCATAGCTGATCATCACATTATCTTGCTGTTACTATGTACAATGTTCTCCTGGTTCTTCTCACTTCATTCACTATCAGTTAATGTAAATCTTTACAGGCTTTTCTGAAACCAGCTTGCTCATCATTTATTATAGAGTAATAATATTCTATTATATCCATATATCAAAACTTATTCAGCCATTCCCAATTGATGGACATTCACTTAATTTTCAATTCTTTGCCACCACAACAAGAGCTGCTATACACATTTTTGCATATGTAGATCCTTTTCCTTCTTTTATATCTTTAGGATATAGACCCATAATGACACTGCTAGATCAAATAATATGCACTATTTGATAGCCCTTTGGACATAGCTTAAAATAATTCTCTAGAATGTCTGGATCAGTTCACACCTCCACAACAATGCATTAATATCCCAGTTTTCCTACATCCCTTCCAACATTTATCATTATCTTTTCCTGTCATCTTAACCAATCTGAGCAGTGTGAAGTGGTACCTCAGAGTTATTATAATTTGCAAAATTTCTCTAACCAATAGTGATTGAGAGCATTTTTTTTTAATGAGTGGAAATAATTTTAATTTCTTTGTCTGAAAATTGTTCATATCCTTTGATAACTTATCAATTGGGGAATGACTTGTATTCTAATAAACTTACTCTGTTCTCTATATATTTTAAAAATAAGGCCTTTATCAGAAAGCCTTTATTGGCTATAAAAATTATTTCCCAGCTTTCTGCTTCCTTTCTAATCAAAACTATTCATTTTGCACTTCATAATGTTCTCTATTTCTTTTTGGTCATAAATTCCTCCCTTCTCCAAAGATCCAGCTGGTAAACTATTCCTAGCTTTATATTATAAGCAAATTGTTGGTAAATCATAGAAATGCCAATGATTTCATGGCTTTTTTGTATCCTGCAACTTTGCTAAAATTGTTAAATTTTTTAGGTAGTTTTTTGTTAATTCTTTAAGATGCTCCAAATATACTATCATATCATCTGCAAAGAGTGATAATTTTGCTTCCTCATTGCTTACTCTAATTCCTTCCATTTCTTTTTCTTTTCTTATTGCTAAAAATTAACATTTTTAGGACAATATTAAATAATACTGGTGATAATGGGCATCCTTGTTTCACCCCTGATCTTATTGCAAATGCTTTTAGTTTATCTTCATTATATATAATGCTTGCTATTGGTTTTAGATAGATGCTACTTATCATTTTAAGGAAAATTCCACTTATTCTTATGATCACTAGTGTTTTTATTATGAATGTATATTGCATTTTGTCAAATGCTTTTTCTGCATCTATTGAGATAATCATATGATTTCTATTAGTTTTTTTTTTTTTTTTTTTTTTTTTTTTTTTTTTTTTTTTTTTTTTTTTATTGATGTGGTCAATTGTGCTGAGAATTTTCCTGATACTAAACTGGCTCTGCACTTAATCATAGTGTATTATTCTGATGATAGATTGCTGTAATCTTTTTGATAGTATTTTATTTAAGAATTTTTGCATCAATATTAGGGAAATTGATCTATAATTTTCTTTCTCTATTTTGGATTTTTCTGGCTTAACTATCAGCACCTTATCTGTGTCATAAAAGGAATTAGGTAGGATTTCTTTGCCTATTTTCCCCAAATTGTTTATAAATTATTAGAATTATTCTTTAAATATTTGGTATTTACTTGTAAATTCATCTGATCCTGTTGTTTTTTTTTCTCCTTAGGGAGTACATTAATAACTTGTTCAATTTCTTTTTTCTAAAATGGGATTAAGCATGTTATTTTTTTCTTCTATTCATTTGGACAATTTATATTTTTGTAAATATCCATTTGAATTAGATTGTCAGATTTGTTGTCAGACAGTTGGACAAAATAGTTCCTAGTTATTTCTTTAATTTCTTTTTTGTTGGTGGTAAGTTCATCCTTTTCATTTTTGATGCTGGCAATTTATTTTTCTTCTTTCCTTTTTAAATCAAATCAACCAAAGTTTTATTTATTTTGTTGTTTTTTTCATAAAGAAAAGTTCTTAATTCTATTTATTAATTCAATAGATTTTTTTACTTTCCATTTTATCAATCTAGACTTTGATTTTCAAAATTTCAAAATTTGGTATTTAATTGGGTTTTTAAATTAGTTCTTTTTCTAGTTTTTTTTTTTTTAATTGCATGCTCAATTCATTGATCTCCTCTTTCTGAGTTTTATTTATGTAAGCATCTAGAGATATAAAATTTCCCCTAAAAACTACTTTGGCTTCATTCCATAAGTTTTCCTATGTTGTCTTATAATTGTCATTCTCTTGGATAAAATTATTGGTTGTTTCTATGATTTGTATTTGACTCATTAATTATGATTAGGTTATTTAGTTTTTTATTAATTTTCAGTTTATTTTTTCATTTTCCTTTATTACACATGATTTTTATTACAGCATTGCCTCTTTTCTTATTCCTCTTCTATTGTATTTCTGCTTTCCTTTCTATTAGTCTTCCCTCTTCCCTTTTCTTTCCTCTTTCCCCTCATACTTCTCTGTTGGGTAAAATAAATTTATATACTCAATGAGATGTGTATGTTACTTTGTCTTTGAGCCAAATATGATGAGATTAAGATTTAGACAATGTTCACTCCCCACCTTTCCTTCCCTCTAATGTAATACGTCTTTTGTACCTCTTCAAGTGATGTAATTTGCCTCCATTGTACCTTCCTCTTTTTCTTTTCCCAAGAAAATTCTTTCCCATAACTTAATTTCCTTTTTTTGTATCATCACATTGTCACTCTCTATCTATCTTTACTCCTAATTGTCCTAACAAAGATATTTTTCTCAAGAATTACAGGTATCATTTTCCCATATGGAGATATAAACAGTTTAACCTTTAAAAATATTTTTTTTTCTTTCCTGTTTGCCTTTTTATGATTCTCTTGAGTCTTATATTTGAAGATTGAATTTTCTGTTTAGTGCTGGTCCTTTTATCAGAAATCATTGAAAATCCACTATTTCATTGAATGCTCATATTTCCCCCTAAAAGATAATGCTCAGTTTTGCAGGACAGTTAATTCTTCGTTGTGATCTAAAGTCCTTTCCCTTGTATATCATATTCCAGAGACTCTGATTCTTTAATGTGGAAGCTGCTGGGTCCTGGATAATCCTGACTATGGCTCCTTGATATTTGAATTGTTTCTTTCTGACTACTTGTTCTATTTTCAACTTGATCTGGTACTTCTGGAATTTAGCTACAATACAATATTCCTTGGAGTTTTCATTATGGGATTTCTTTCACAAAGTAAATGATGAATTCGAAAGAATTTTGATTTTACCCTAGGATGTCAGGGAAATTTTCCTTGAGGATTTCTTTTAAAATGTTGTCTAGACTCCTTTTTTTTTTTTTTTTTTCACTGTGGCTTCAGGTAGTTCAATAACTCTTAAGTTATCTCTCTTGGATCCATTTTTCAGGTTGGTTGGTTTTCTTCTATTTTTGCATTTTTAAAAATTTTGTTTAATTGATTCTTGATGTCTCATTGAGCCATTCATTTTTATTTTTCCAATTCTAATTTTTAGTGAATTGTTTTCATCACTCAGCTTATTTTTTTTACCTTTTCCCATCTAATTAATTTTAATTTTAAAGAAGTTATTTTGTTCATTTATTTTTCATTTCACCAATTCTATTTTTTAAGAAGTTGTTTTCTTCCACATGTGTGTGCATGCATATTTTCCATTTAACCAAATCTGTTTTTTAAAGGAATTATTTCTAATTTTCCTTCAAAACTCTAATTTTTCCTCAATTTTTCCTTTTACTTCTCATTTGACTTTTAAAATCCTTTTTGAACTCTTCCAAGAGAATCTTTTGAGCTTGAGAACAATTCATATTAACTTTTGAGGCTTCACATGTTGGCATTTTTGCCATTGCTATCTTTTTCTCAGATGTGTACTGATTTTCCCTGTCACAATAATGACTTTCTATGATTAAGGCTCTTTCTGCTTTCTTGTTCATTTTAAAAAGTTGAACTCTTCTCCTATGGCACAAGGGGGATTATCCTAAGCTTCTTTTGTAGGGGAACAGGGACGTCTCACTGGCTTTCAGTGCTGGGGCTGGAGATGCTGCTAACTTTCCTTCAGTCCAGAGTTGGTTGGCCTGGTCTTGTCCTACTTTTTTGTGCTAGAGTTCAGGGGCTCACAATTTTCCTTCTGTGTTTGGATTGGTGGTCTCACAACTTGCATGCTAAGCCACTGGCCCACTCAGCCAGCACCAAGGGACTCCCTAATTATCTGTGCTTTGATTAAGAGCTTCTCACTAAATTCTCTGTATCTCTTTTGTACTGGACCATGCTCACTTTTTCCCCAAATGAGACAGACTTTTCCTGAAGTCCTTTCAAGGTATCTTAAAATGGAAAATTGCTTTGTTTTATCACTCCAGAATCTGTTTAGAAGCTTGATTTAGCATTGTTTATGAGGGAAAGTGGGGAGAGCTCAGGCAACTTCCTGGCTTCTCTCTACCATCTTAGCTCCATCTGCCAATAATTTCTTTTAAAGAGCTGACTAGGGATACTGAAAGATTAAGAGATTAAGAGTTGCATAGCTAATATGTATTATAAGAAGTACTTGAATCTGGATCTTTCTGACCCTAAGGCTACTATCTTACTGGCTTTATAAGAAAGCACTTAAATGTTTTCTGATTATTGCTGAATGTGTCATACAGTAAAAATTGCAATCCTAGGCAACTCCAGACTCTGAAAAAGTGATTGGTATACACATTCTCGTATCTTCTAATGATTTGCAAAAATTCTGAGTATCGACCCAGTAACAGATTGCAGATGGTTTTTATTGGGTAACCAGATAATATTAAGTTTATCCATGAAGTTATACTTTATTATTTTTGTCACTACATCTCATGAGGCTACATCTAAAAGCTTGGAAAAGTTGTGACGTTTGCAGTGAATGCAACTTGGAATTCCTGTGGGGCTTATGATATTTTTCTTCTCATAAGTACTTTTACTCATTTTTGTGTAATTGTGGGGGTTAAAATTGTCCAACCTATAATAAAAGAAAATGAGGCAGAATTCTGAGCCAATGGCATCAACCATGTCTACTGAAGTGAACCTCAGATGTTCTTCATGATCTGAGATCCAGGGCCTTGTATGTATAAAGTTTGATGCCCAAATCTGCAAAAGAGGAACAGTGAAATATTGAATCTCATTGGTTGATAGATCTTTCCCTTGAAGGCCAAAAATGACATATTAGCAAGGAGGATCACAGATTGGGTTTGACCACACAGATCCACTGAGTGGTTACAAGATGGTATATACTGCATATACTTTATGAGAGAGAATGGTCCAGAAGCACAAAAATAAATTGGAGGACTTCTCATGTTGTTGAATTATCTTTATCATACTGGTCTTGGTCACCATGACAAGGAAAAACAGGAGTAGAGAGCTTTTAGTTAGCTTTCAGTGATTAAGCATGTGAACTTACAATTGGCAATTCATAGCTAATAAAGCAGATTGAATAAATTATTTACAATAAAAAATGACTGTTTTTCAAGACATGCTCAATAGCCAGGTGGTAATAATAAACCCAAATAAAATTGGCTTTTCCCATTTAGGTAACACAAAATATGCTATCATTCTTTTTAAAAAAAATCAAAACTAAAGATGTTTCTGCTTAATAATTAATAGAACAACAATGTAGTCCCATAAACAATTTGGTCCTCACATTAATTTTAGAAATGACTAAATTTTCGGCTACCTAGCTCAAATCTTACATCTTTACCTATATCTCCACTATTAATTAATGAAATAAAGAATCAATAATGTATTTATACTGAAAATCTCCCATGATGATAGAAATTTGCCATAGAAAGACATAATAGCATTTGTTCTGTTTGACTTCAGGTATAAGAAGTCTTGTGGCCATCTTCAGACTGCAGGGACATATAGAATTTCCATTGAATGAAGGACCAAAAGTCTTATATAAAGTCAAGACATTTATACTTGTATTCAAGACTTAGAATAACAGCAAGTTGAGATCCTAATTACTTCTTCCACAAACATCAAAATTTCTCTATTTATAGCCTAATGTTAGATAATTGTCATTTTTTTCTTCATGTATTAGCATTCTTATTTAGCATTCTGTAACTATCCACAAATTTCATCTCTTCACAATTATCATTATCCTCTATGGTCTACAAATAAAGCCAAAGGAAGAACATCAGACCATTTCTAGAATACAATGATATGAGAATGAGATGAGATTCCTCCAGTAGAGTCCATGTAGGCAAATGAGTGAGATCTGGACACAATTTCAACTGTGTTCACTTCACAACACAATTTGAAAACACTAATAACATTTTTTTTTTAATGCTCAGAGAGAGGGATAATTTAGCAGGTATAAGCTAGCAGGCTACCAATGGATGTGATGTAAAAGGCAAGCTGATTAAAAGCTTCACAAGTTAGATAAGTGGCTATCATGCAAATTGCCATTGGAGTAGTGCCTGAAATAACTCAATCTTGCTTGATTGAATCTATCATCCTTGTGTGCTGCAATGACTCCCTTATGAACTAAAAACATATACCTGTGCAGGAGTGACTGACTTACTATCTCAGTTGTCCACTCCCAGAAACTTGTTTAGCATTGCATTGCTATTTCTACTTCTTCATCATCCATTATATACAGTCAATAGTTGCTTCAGAATAATAGCATTAAAAGTTACAATTACATGAATTTTCAAATGATAGCCATTTTATTATTCTGAAGAAATATGCTCAATGTAACTTTTTTATTCTGGAAAAGTTTCATATCACTACTTTGGGTGGAAGAAGCCCTAGTTCTTCAAATAGCAGATTTCATAACACTGTCAGTAGGGCTCATCCCAAGAAATTCTCAAAGATCTCCTAAGAGTATTTTTACCATGTTTATCTCCTGACAGTAAGTAATTTACTATTATTGTTTTCTGGTAAAATATACTCCAACAATCATTATATATACATATATAACTATTCAGATTGAAAAGAGAAAGAAACTTGCTTCAGTAGCTTTTCTTAATCTTTTTGTATTTAAAGCATCATAAATCATGTGAAAATAATTTAATGTTTCAATTTTATCAATTTATTAAAAGTCTTTTATCTTATTACTCTTGACATTTTCATGCTAATCATAGTTCCTACTATGTGACAGGTTTTTACTATGTCTAGAAAGTTGCTTAAGGCTGTTTTTAGTAATACCTTACTTTAATCCACAATTTTTCAACTTTGTTAACATTCTATGCCAACTAGAAAAAATACCTACAAATGGGATAGTATCCTGTTCACTTGCAATCCCACAAGGTCTGCATACCATAGCACTCATCCTTTACATAAGTCAGGCACTGTGTTAAGCACTCAGTATTTCTCCCAACAGCCCTGGAAGATTAATGTAAATCTTTTGTATATATAAGGATTGATTACATTGTCTAACTTACTACTATTTCAATATTTTCAACCCAATAAATTCCTCATTAGGTAACTTAAAGAAAAGCAAAGAAGTAGTAAAGAGCCAAACCAATTCCTATACATTTTCTAAATTATTAATCCTTTAGCAAAATTATTTAAACCAGAGCAAGGAAACAACCTTTTCCTTATCAATCAATTAATTAGCATGCATTTTACGAAGTTTATTTTGTAGTCTTATATTGATTAGGGAAAGAAGACCTGCATCAGCTATAAAAGAGGCATTACTTAAAAAAAATTATAAAATATTTTTTATTTCAGTGGTGTTAAAACTTTTTATGAAATCTCCCTTTCAAAACAAACAAACAAAACAAAACAAAAGAAAACAAACAAAAACCTTGACTTTATACTAAGTTAAAACCAACTCCAACTTTTTTTTAACCCATCTACTCATTGTTAACTTTTCTTATTTCTCACAACACTACTCTTTTTTTCTACTTACTTCATTTCTCTAGTAAACTTCTTTTTTTGGTTCTTTAGTGTTTATAAAAATATAGTTTATGCCCATTTATTTAAGGTCTTTTAAGTACTTAGAATTAGTTAAAACCATATAGTTGTTTTTTTTTTTTTTAAGTGATAAGCAAATGCACTTAAAAACAACCCAGCACAAATTCCTCGTTTTAGGATGTCACAGATTTTAATAAGCAGGATAGATTTAGGGAAGAAATCATTGGTCTCCTCAATGTTACTTTTTTATGCTGGAAAAGCATTTACCCAACTAATTTGGCAATACTCAAGAGGACCTAAAATTGCACTACTGGAAAACTATCTGCTAGAGATTATACTTTTCTGAAGGGTTTAGGATGCCCTATTTTTCTCTAATTCCTTTTAAATAACACAAAATTAAATCTATTTATTTTGTTTTTTTAATTCTAAGTTCTGCTTTTCCCTCTCAAAATTTCAGTGTTTTGTTTTTTATGAGTCATATGTTCAGTTTTAATTTGATCTTTTTAAATCTGAGAACCCTCTATTAGATGTATATGCTCTTAATTTATTCCTATACCTATCTGTTTATATACATATATATTATTGTTTATGTCTATTTTCAATAATTATTTCCCTAACTTACTATAGCTTATTTGTACAATTTGAACTAATTTTCACTAATCACAAAGTTGTGTTCACAAATACAAATTTGACTGTGTTACTAATTTACTTAAAAAATTAACAAACTATAATATATCATTAAACTTCATTTATCTACAGTTGCTTTCTGATTTCAAAACAATTTTCTTTTTCTGGGAGTTCTTTGGAATTTATCTTTAGTCCCAATCAGGATTTGTTTGATATCCTCAAGTAGATTGTTTAAAAGCAGTAAATAACAGAAGGATAAATGAACTTTGATTCTATAAACATTTATTCTCTTCTGAAGGTGGTCTAAAATTTCCTTATTCTGCCTTCTAATAATAAAAATTCTTTCATGTAATAAATTTATCACAACTTCAAGTACCATTGTAAAGCATGTCTTTATTCTGTATTAAAATTAAAACCAATTTCACAGATTGATACCCCAAAACTTCAGCTTTAGAGATTGACTAGCTGAACCTTCTTCAGGCTTAGCAAATATGTTTCCTTTTTAAATTCTGAATTATGGAATTATTTAACTCGCAATTTTAATCTAATTTCTCTTATACTATTCACTATTTTTTTCTTATTTTAACACTGCCCTGAATCCCTATTTTATTGACTCTCCCTTGAACATATCTCATGACTAATAAGACAGATCTTAAAATGCTTAAATCAGTCCCTAGTCATTTGAAAGGTCCCATTAAGGAATAACTGTGAATTGTTATTGTTGTTTTCCTTAAGCTCTACAGTTTGGTAGTTCCCATAAACTTATCAAAATATTTGATAAAAACATTTTGAAATGAAAGAAATTTGATTATTCCTTTTTTGTTATTTTAGCTTTCAAATTAATTTCTGTATCTGTCTTCCATTTCAATCTCCAAAATGGCCAATGCATAGGTAAAACACCTGTTAGATATGAGTTGCACAAAATATAAATAGCATAGACAAAACAGACATTTATTTCACATTCTCTTAGAGATTTTCCTAATTGTATAAGTTTCTTTTTATCTAAAGTAAGACAAACCACTACTCTAAAGTTTATTTTCATCTTTTACAAAATGCATACACATAGAATATGTAACAAAGCACAACATTAAATCAGACCTGAAATTCTCCTAAGTTTTTCTTTAGGAGATTTTGAAATCAAGATCTCACCTGTCTCCTCTATTAAGTATATAATTTTGGACCATCTTGAGGCTAGTATTCTTGGATTGTCAACCTAAGAATTCTATTTCCTAATTATCTTAACAATTTTTAAATTTGTAAAAAATGTAATTTAGTAACAATACAAAATTGCTTTAGTCTAATTTGCCAATTAGATCCATTATTTAAAGTACACTTTATTTTTAGTCCCTAACATTAGTCCCTGAGAGAAAAGTTGGTTAAAGTTTCATTCTTTTAGACTTTTTGCCCAAGTATAATTACAGGGAAAAAAAAACTAGGAATGATGAAGAATTTAATTATTGAGGTAGCTAAATGGTACAGTAGATAGCCAATGTCCCTGAAGTCAGGACGGCCTTGGTTCAAATCTAGCCTCAGACACTTAACATTTCTTAGTTGTATGACCCTAGGCAAGTCTCCTAACCCCAATTGCCTTCTCAACAAAAGAATTTAGCATATCAATAGTTCATTTGTTTCCAGCTGATTTGTGGAGACTATTCAATAAAATTCCATAATTTTCTAAGTAATCAAAAGTTTTATGCTTTGTCCAAAATAATCTTGTAAACCCTTTGTATTCTTAAACCAAGTGTTTTTATAGGTTGATACCTCTTTCTTTTGTCATCCATATTTTTCAGCTTTATTCTATCTGAGAAATTCTCCAACTGAAGGTAATAGAGATGACCCCTTGTAGTATGAATTAAGGTAATCTACCAACCTGAATTCCATCTATATGGGCATCTTTCTCACAACTAACATTGTAAAATTCAGGGATTTGTTTTGGCAAATTCTCCAATTCTTCCAATTCTTAATTTCTGGGCTTAACCTTAAGATCCTACAACCAACTAGGGCCTAAACATCATTTATAAATGAATATTCATCAAAATTTATATCTACTTTCCTTTAAAACTTCCTAAAAATTTAGCTCTGATTGTGAGTGACTGACAACACCAAGAATATAAATGAAAATATACTTTTTCTTTCCTTTTATCTGTAAAACCAAAATGAGCCTTCTTCTCAGGTCAGAAGAATATAGGATTGTTTTCATGGTGGTCATATGCCTTAATTATTACTTTTAAGATAGAAAATTTCTCTCTTAATGATGTCAATTCTAGCCCAAATTTTTGCTCTCTCAAGGTGGTCTGAGGGCACTTGAGTAGGGAATCACTCCCTTAAACCTTATCTATCCAGGGACTGGTTATGGAGTCATTTATTTGGGTTCTTACCCCACTGTCAGTCACTGAAAGTTTACCTTCAACCAACTTAAGAGATATTTCTTGGAGTTTTAATTTTGGGGGTCTCTTTCAGGAGGTGATCAGTGAATTCTTTCAATGGCTATTTTACCTTCTGATTCTAAGGCATCAGGGCAGTTTTCCTTCATGATGTCCTGTAAGACAATGTCTAGATTCTTTTTTTTCATTGTGGCTTTCAGAAAGTCCATTCTTCCTTAGATTGTCTCTTCCTGATCAATTTTTCAGGTCAATTGTTTTTCCTAGAAAGTATTTCATATTTTCTTCTATCTTTCCATTTTTTTGGTTTTGTTTCACTGAATCTTGAAGTCTTATTAAGTCATTCAGTTCTATTTGTTCAATTCTAATTTTTCATGTATTATTTTCTTCAGTTACCTTTCTTAGGTCCTTTTGTATTTGGCCAATTGAATTGTTTTGTTTATTGCATTTTTTTTTCTATTTCACAAATTCTATTTTTCAATTAATTGCTATCTTTTTTGTATCTATTTTGTAAGATGTTATATGCTTTTCCCATCCCTTCTTGCAAAGATCTCATTTTTTTCCATTTTTCTTGTAACTTGCTTTTAAGATGTTTTATAAAATCTTTCAAGAAAGAATTGTGAAATGGGAACCAGCTCACATCTCCCTTTGGGTCTTCATTTGAAGTTGATTTGCCTTTAGGAACATCAGGATTTGAGGTCTGTTCTCTCTCTCCATAAAAGCTGTCTAGGGTGAGAGTTCTTTTTGATTTTTTGCTCAATTTTTTTAAGGCTTGATCTCTGCTCTTAATGCAAAGGAGCAACAGCTGCTTTAGTTTGCCCTGGAGCAGTTCTGCTGATTGACTTCAGGTGCTGAGTAATTGCAGCTAGGTCTCACATTCTTCCAGGACTCAATGGTTTACAATTTGCCATTTGTAGCAAATCTGCTAGATCATCCACTTATAACCAGGAGAGAGTAGCCTAAGAAACTCACAGAAAATTCCCAGGTGTGTGGAAACTGCAATGCTCTGACTCCCTGCCCAGCTCCTTGCCCTGGGTTCCCTATGCTGTGGTCTGGGCTTGACAGAGTGTCCCTTTGCCCATTTGAAACAGACTTGTTCTGGAGTTCTTCCAAAGTATCTTCTTCTAGAAATGTGTTGTATTCCAATTATTTATGGATTCTGTGACTCCAAACCCAGTTTAGAGGTTTAATCTACTGTTGATTTGAGAGAATTTCAGAGGAGGTCACACAAAGTCATGTCTACTCTCTGCCATCTTGGCTCTACCTCCATTTTTTTTTTTTTAAAGTTAAGCATCAACAGGTGTTTCCATTAAAAATTTGTGATCTTTTACATGAACTGATGTTAAGTGAAGTGAGCAGAACTGAGAGAATATTATGCATTAACAACAGTATTATGTGATAATCAACTGTCATGGTCTTGGCTCTTTTCAGCAATGAGGTGATGCAAGGCAACTTCAATAAACTTGGGATGGAAAATTCCATCTGCATCCAGAGAAAGAACTAAGAAGATTGAATGTGGATCAAAGCAGAACATTTTCACCTTTTCATGTTTGTTTGCTTTTTTCTTTCTCATTTTTTCCTCGTTGATCTGATTTTTCTTGCATAGCATGATGAATATAGAAATATGTTTAGAAGAGCTACAAATGTTTAATCTACATCATATTACTGTCTTGGGGAGGGGAGAGGAAATAAGGAAGGGAGAAAAATTTGGAACCCAAGGTTTTGCAGAAATGAATGTTGAGAATTATATTTTGATGATGTTTGATAACTTTGAAAACTCATTTGAAAAATACTATTAAAATGAAAATATGTGGTCTTTCTTAAAGATGATAAGTCATTCAACAACTTATTCACCAAAAATTGAGTCGTAAAATCATAAAAATCTAGGGACTATATTCCTGGTATGGGGAAATGTCAAGCTGAGCTGAATCTACTATATTCAAGATATAGTGATAGCGACCTCTATATGTATATGCATAAAATATTTACTAAATAAATGAAAATAATGGCCCTTGCTCTGAAGTAGTTTTGAATGTAGTAGTAATCCACTTAATTGTACCCAGAATTTAACATGCTGCTTTGGGGTAACAACTATTCAAACCTTAGTCCAAGTACCCCATTCCTCTCTTCCTTACATGTCAATATATTGCTGGGCATAGCAGAGACATATAGATCCATATGAATAAAATATTAAGTAAAAACATTAAGCAAGGTAATAATTACAAATTTGGATCTAAAAGGAATCTGATAAGTCTTCTAGTCTAACCCATTCGTTTGAGGAAACAGATTTAGAAAAATTATCAATGTTCAGAATAGCTTACTAGTAATATATGGCAAGATGGGAATTTATTTTACTTGACTATCCATATTTGTTACAAGGTTCCCTCCTCCCTTTTTTCTCTATAGTGGAGATGGGAAGTAGAAAGAAAATAAATGCTTGTTAACTTAATATAATCAAATATAGGGGTCAGAAATAAGATTCAAATTTAGGTTCCTTGATTCCAAATCTAGTTCTTTTTTCCTTGTTCTGTGAATAAATAACAAGGAGATGAATGAAATAGAAAAAAAATTCAGCATATGTACACCAAAGTTTCTTATATTCTTTAGCGCTCTTGTATTCTTTACCAATTAAAATGTTTTCAAGCAAATTTAGTAATATCTTTAAATTCATTCGTTGTGCTGCCATCAGGTTCCTTTTTAATTTTATCGTATACTTTGTCTTTCTACATTCAATTGCATATTTTGCTTGCCCAACATTATGCAACTTCCAAGATTGTTGCAAGAAGATGGGCTCACATAGGTGTAGCAGGAAATGTTCCTTGATGAATCAATAAATGGCACTCTAGATTAACAGGACAGCAATCCAGATGTCACAAATGATTGAATGTAAGAATTTAGTCAAAGAAGAAAGAAGACGAAAACATTAGTCCTTTGACCTATTTTTCTCCTGGACCAAATGTCAAAAACAGTAACTCCACCCAAAGTGACCCATGGATTGCACAAAATGAGGATCTCAGCAGGCTTTGAACTGACTGCCAAAAAATGTTTTCTTTATACTTACACTTTATTAATATCCTACTTATGAAAGGCAGAGAGGCTTGGTTAACCTGGTTTAGAAAGCATTGTAAATCACCCTCCTCAGTGATTTCTCTCTCCAAGTTATGCAATAGGGATGTGTGTTATTTTAGTGGGAGTTGGTGCCAGTCATCCTATAACCACTGATTAGCCTCGTATAATGTTAAGAAACCCTGATCCTGTCTATCAAAGGGCTTATTGTTTTACTTTTTCTTTCCTTCCTCTGTCATGCTAGTACAATTCCCTTTCACCTAGCAAAATATTTTAGATCACTTTTCTTAGCCCTTTGGGAGATATAGTAACAGGGAGCAGGGAGTTCTGCCCCATAAGAACTCAGAAGAGGTACAATAAAGGCTGTCTGAATTGGAAAGGAGAATCTGTTATGAGAGTTGACTTGGGCATTAAAAAGTCTGTTTATTATTTGTTTATATCTCTTGGATACTCTTTCTTCTTTATCCACCTGCTGACTATAAATTTGGCATTGCACACATGTATAGGGAGGACAACATTGGACTTGACAAACAAGCCAAACTTTTCAATCAAACAAAGAAGGCAGAATGAAACTTTGTCCTTCATTCTTTCATCCATCATTTAAGAATCTAAAATTTCAGAGGTGGAACATATTTTTCTCTAAGTTGATTTTATCCTTTCTACCATCCTAAATGGATATTTAATTGGTTTTTTCCTGTGTAATTGCCTGAAAATTTGTCATTGCCATATAGAATAAAAACTAATTATCAAGATAAATAATTTAAGAACACACAGCTGTTTGGAGACAGTGTTGCATAGTGGGTAGAATACTGGACCAGAAGCCAGGAAATCCTGTATTCAGAATTCTCTTGACACTTACTAGCTCTGTGTTCATCAGCAAGTAGGTCATTTATCCTTGTTTTCAAAATGAAGAGGATGGACCAGATGGTTTCTGAGGTCCCTTTCCAATCTAAATTTGCAATCTGTAATATAGTTTATGAATAATCTCAGCATGATTGTTGATTAGATGCTCCTTAGTTTATCTCAAGTAGCTCTGAGACAACACATAACATAACAAATAAAAGTGCCTTGCAAACATTAAACTATGCAAATTCTAGCTATTATTATTCTTATTATTGTGTGACTATGAAGATTAAAAGGGCAGCTAAGTGATGTCGTTCCTAGCTTCTAGAGTGGAGTCAGGAAAACTCATCGTGAGTTCAAATCTGACCTCAGATACTTGCTAGTTTTGTGACCCTGAGGATTGTTTGCCTCAGTTTCCTTATCTATAATATGAATTGGAAAAAGAAATTGCAAAGCATTTAGTATCTTTTCCATGAAAACTTCAAATGGGGTCATGAAGAGTCAAACACAACTGAAAATGGTCAGCAATGAAAATGGGCTTTCTTCTTTGGGCAGCTTGGTGGCACAGCAGATAGAATACCAGACAAAGTCAGGAAGACTCATCTTTCTGAGTTCAAATATGGCTTCAGACTCATATAAGCTGTAGAACCATGTGCAATTTATTTAAACTTTGTTTTCCTCAATTCCTCATTTGTAAAATGAGCTGGAGAAAGAAAGGCAATATCTTTGCCAAGATATCCCCAAATGGGGTTGTGAAGAGTTAGACACAATGGAAATGACTGAACAGCAACAACAATTAAGATGACACCAATAATGTCCATCACTTCTCTCTGCTAACGTCTTTCCTTTTTTCAAACCCTTATTCTAAGACTTACTTTCAATAGTTTGTCTTCCATAATAAACTTCATTAGATTAGGATTGCTTCCTTCCTCTTCTTTCCTTTGGTATTTATTTACATCCATATTCTCATTTATATGTAAATATATGCTTGATCTAAATTATAAATTCCTTAAACTTTTTGGGGACTATCTCTTCTCTTTTTTCTTCTCCTCCCATCCCTTACTTGAACATTTTGCCCAGAGTAGTAGTAATTCAATATGTGAGATCAACTTACTGATTAAAAAACCCTCTGATTCTTTGAAGTAATGTTCACATCAATTCAATTATTATAAGTACCTGAAATTTTAGTTAAGATGTATTATGATGGACAGAATTGGTAAAAATTCAACAGTTATTTTTAACGAATTCTACTATTTTTTTTTTTTTTAGTATGAATGGTGAGGGATTATTTTTATTCCTTATTTGCTATCATTTAATATGATTACAACTTATAGGCAAATCAACTTGATTTAAAGGCCTTGCTAGACTAAGACTCAGGAAAACCTGAATTCATGTTCTACCTCTAACATATACTGGCTTTGTGACCATGAGCAAGTCATTTAATCTCCCTTGACAACTCTCTAAAACAGAGGTGTTAAATCTAAATCAGTGAAGGGAGTTCCTTATACAAAGAGGATTCTTTACTCTAGTAGGAAAATAGATTGGACTAAAACAAAACAAAACAATAAACAACCCTCTTGGTATTGTTTTAACATTTAGAACAATCTCTGAAAAATAGTACCTACATTTGTATTTTTTTTATAATATTTAATATCATACATTTTGATACTTTTTGTTTTTCAGTTACATCTCAATCTTTGTGACTGTATGAATAGTACATTGGGGTTTTCTTGGCAAAAATACTGGAGTAGTTTGCCATTTCCTTCTTCAATGGGTTGAGGCAAACAGAGATTAAAGAACTTGTCTAGAGTTATATAGTTAGTAAGTGTCTGAGGCTGACTTTGAACTCAAATCTTCCTGACTTCAGGTCTAAGGCACTATCCTTTGAACTACCTTTCTACCTCCTATTTTACTTTTACTTTTTAAATGTTTATTTTTCCCAGTTACATGTAGAAATAACACTTTTTATTGTATATATGTACATTTATTTTTAAAAACATATTTCTTTATGAATCATATTAGGAGAGAAAAATCAAAACAAAAGAAAAAAATACTAGAGAAAAGAAAACAGAAGAAAAAGAAAATAAAAAGTGAACATAGCATGTGTTGAGTAACATTCAGTCTCCATAGTTATTTCTCTGTTATTTTGATGTCATTTTCCATTCAAAGTTTATTGGGGTTGCCTTGGAATACTGAACTGTGGAAAAGAAACAAATCTGTCATAGTTAATCATCACACTGTCTTGCTGTGGCTGTGTACAAAGTATTCCTGATTTTGCTTGTTTCTCTCAGAATTAGTTCATGTAAAACCAGCTGCCTCCAATTTTAATATTTAATTGTTGTTTTTCTTCCAATTATTTTGAATAGATTTAATATTTGATGCTTAGAAACTGTAATGAGTTGAATTGTTTTAAAGTCATCATTAAATTCTGAAAATTTCCTAATTTATGGGACAGGGACAAGAATAAAAAGACAAGGAGGGGGATTAATCTACTTCAGCCCTGGGAGGATCCAGGACAATGGATCCATTGAAGAATCCCCAGAAAAGGGTGTATTTATTTTTGCTTTTTGCTATTTATATGTTTTATCAACAGGTGGCAGCAAATCTCTAATCTTTAAAGAGACAAGGTTGTCTTATCCAGACTAAAGATTTAACACCATAATAATGCCAATGAGTGGAAGAGACATTATAAAAAGTACCGGATAAGAACATTTTAGAGCAGGAAAGAGAGGCCTTTCATTTAATAAAAAGGCAAAACTGAAGCCATAAGAAATAACCTGACCTATCCAAGGTTACACAGGTAAGAAGTAGGATCAAAGGAAGGAACTTTAAAGACCATCCAATCCAATCTTTTAAATTTTACAGATGAAGAAATGAACATTGAAAAGTTAAGTGGCTTGCCTGGGTTCACACAATATTAAGTGTATGAGACAGATTTGAATTTGGGTTTTCCTGACTCTACTTCCAGCCCATCTAATTACTGTGTAATCTAGCAGCCATCATTTTATTCTAAAGGAAGGTGGGACAACAATACAATGATATCAAAATCCTGGGGGAAAGAAATCAACAAACCCCCAAAACGCATGTGCAGTTGATTCTTATAGGGGCAAAGCCAAGTTTCATGCATATAACGATCAATAAGTAATCTTATTGAAAGCAGTCTATTTTGAGAATACCCTCTACAGTATCAGATCTTTTCCAAGTATGCAGAATGCATTCTGGACTATTTGTCTAATTTGACTAAAAGACTATATATCATTGGGTATTGCCAGTGGATAGACTAGATTCGAGTTTTGTTTTCTCCATCATTTACCCTACAGCTAAATTATGTAATCAGGTTTTTTTTTAGATGCTTATCCAAAGGAAAAAAAAAAAGTACATGGTAATTAGGATTTAGGGAACATTATCCAGAGATTATACAGCTGAGTTAGTGCAACATTGTACATTTGAGTGATTTTTAAAATACCAGTTATATTTCAAAACATGCAAAAGACAAGGTTTCTCCTTCAAGGCCTTTAAAGTTATAATAGCCTGGTAAAATTGGATGCTGTATTGTTTTATAAGGAAGAGGAGAAAAGGGAATAAGCATTTATTACAAAGTATTTTACTAAGTATTTACATTTATTACAAAGTATTTATTACTAAGTACTTTACAAATATCATCTTATTTGATCCTCCCTCAATACTTCAAAAGATGGAAGCATGGTGTAATGGGAAGAATCTTGAAGTCAGATGAAGTCAGAAGATCTTCATTTAAATTCCAGTTCTACTATTAGCAACCAGAGTCAAGCCCTCCCATGAAAGCTTTCCAGCTTAATAAAAATTGCCTTTCCCTTGAAGAACCAAGGGACATTTCTATATACTGATGAGACAATGGAACAGAATTTTAGCGGAGAGAAGGTTTAATATGTATAGAATTGTACTTATTTGTTTTTTATTCATATAAAGCTATATATATATATATATATATATATATATATATATATATATATATATATAGCTATACTATCTTTAGAAACCTCCTTTCTATTCTTAGTTTCTATTAATCTCAATCTATGTTTTTGCTCATTTTTTCAGACACCACTTCTCAGATTAGTTCACCATGCAGTTACTAAAGGGTAGGAGTAAGTGATGGAGTGATCACTACGATTTCTCTATTTCAGTAAATAGAGAAACTCACCTTAAACTCCCTTCAAGAGATGACTCTCCTGCCCTTTTTCCTCATCAAAATTAGGAGTGACTTGGTCTCCAAGATAGTTTGACAAAGAATATATGTTAATTTAGGTGTCCACAATTTTTCTAATCTGTTCACAATCAACAGTTAACACTTTCTTCACCCCAGTCCCCATAGTAAGTTTTTAGAGTATAGAAGTGATATCTGAATCCTGGGTAAGATTATGACAGAAAAATTGAATGTCAGAGAAAGTAGAGTGATAAAAAGAGAGGAGAGGAAGAGAGAAAAGAAATGATGGAGGGGATACATATGGATACCTACTCTTAGAAGTTTTCCATGATCTTTCATTCTAAACCTTGAGCTGGTAGTTGACAGCACTTTTAAAAAATCTCTTTCTTATTCACTTAGATTCTAATTTGTATTATATTATTATTGTATCTGTCTTATCAACCACATTAGACTTTAACAAGCTTCTTGAAGTCTGGGATTAAGTTTTATTTTATTATTTTCCTAGTAGTTATCAAAATACATCCAATATACTTAATCACTGTGAAGTTAAATTGAAGAGCAGTTACTGTCATTTAGTTAAAGAGGACTTTCTGGAGAATATGAGATGTGAAAAAAAACTTACTGCATTATAGGGGAAACAGGTAGACCATTCTATGAAGATTGGCATAATGTTATATAAATTATTATCAAGGGTCTGTGTTTGAATTTTGATGTATAGAATGACATTATGACTTTACGTCAAGACTAATGAAAATTTTTAGCTGAGAATTTGTTTGATAACTGAGAATTCTTAT
Source organism: Sminthopsis crassicaudata (assembly GCF_048593235.1). NCBI lineage: Eukaryota > Metazoa > Chordata > Mammalia > Dasyuromorphia > Dasyuridae > Sminthopsis > Sminthopsis crassicaudata. Next base: position 199,912,180 of record NC_133620.1, on the reverse strand, counting down.
AAAAGCCCAAATGTTAAAAATATTGGGTTAATGATAATACTATATAATTTTTTTGTTTGTATATATGATGGCCAAAAGAAATCAGAAGTCCACATTTCCTCTATCTTTAGAAACTTTCAGTAGATCCTATTATCCTTCCTATCATTCCCTTTTCATCCAAATTTCTTGAAAAAGAAATGTATAGTGAGTACAGCTGCCTAATCCTTCTTATTCTTTCCTCTGAGGTCTGGATTCTGACTTCATCTCTCAAATGAAACTTTTCTCTCCAAAGTTATTGATTCATTCTTAACTTCCCAGTTTTTTTTTGTTTTGTTTTTTATCCTCATTCTTTACCTGTCTATGGTATTTGATAGTGTTAACTATTCTCTCTTTTGTAATTTTTCTCAGCTGTCTGGGTTTTTGTGACACTTCTCTCTCCTGTTTCTTCTTCTATGTCTCTTAATTTCCTTGGCTACATTATCATTCATATCATGTTCAATAACTGGCTATAAACTAAAATTTTTTTTCTTGGGCTCTCTTTTCATTTCATACTCTCTCACTTGATGACCTCATCATTTCCTATGAGCTTAATGATCATTTCCAAGCGAGATGATTCCCAAATCTTTATATCCAATCTCAGTCTCTCTTAAGTCCCTCATTGCCCACTGCCTATTCCATATTTTGAACTGAAAATCCATAGGCATTTAAAATTCAACATGCCCAAAAGAAAACTAATGAGCCTTCTTCCCAAATCCTCATCTCTCCCCCCCAACTTTCCTATTATTCTCATCATCTTTCCAAATACCCAAACTCACTCACCTTATATATCCATTCAGTTGCTAAATCTTGTCATTCTATGTCGTCCTTATTTTTCACATACATCTTCTTTTTTTATATTCACATAGCCTCCATTGTAGTTCAGATTTTCATTATCTCTTACCTAGATGATTACCCTAGTCCACTTGTTGGTTTCCTTACCAAAATTCTCTTTGGTCTCATCTATCTTGCGTACAATTGCCAAAGTGTCTTTCCTTAAATACAGGTATGATCCTGTTATTCTTGCCATTCTCCATTTAATAAACTAAAGTAGCTCCATATTGATACTAGGATTAAAATATAAATTCCAGTGTTGGAATCTTTCTACCTTCTCAGTCTTCTTATACTTTACTCCCTTTCATAAAATCTGCATTTAAGCTATTTGCTGGTCTCCCATTTTGGTGCCTTTGCACTGATTATATCCATGCCTGAAATAATCTGCCTCTCCATTTTTGCCTCTTGGAATCAATGTTTTCCCTCAAGACTCAGATCAAGGACTCTCTTCCTAATTTTTTTTTCCTTAGCTGCTGGAGTACTCTTTACTCAAATCGCCTTGTATTTATTTTGTACCTATCTGCATATAAGCATATTGCCTTCTCAATTAGAATATAAGATCCTTGATAACAGCATAGACTATTTTCTCAGTGCTTATCATAGACCTTGTCATATAGAAGACAACCAATTAGCAAATATTTAGTAAATGCCTTTGATCTGTTATGAATGTCCCTCAAATGCTTAGAAATTTCTTTAGTTTTGGGTTCATAGTATCATTGATGTTTATTCTATAGATTACAAATATCAAAACTATCTATGATATTTAGTCATGTCATTTATTAGTTTATATTTCACTGTGCTTTCTTGTACAAAGCAAACAAGCAGACTATAAGAGTTAGAAAATAATACCTGTTATGAAATAAATATATATATATATAAATATATACACATGTGAGTGTGAGAATGTTTTAAAAAGTAATAAAGGAGATTGAATTCAATTATATAATAAATACAGAATTTTGCATATTAGGGTTTTTTCATTTTCATATATAAATGATATAAATAATTTCTAAGTGATAAATTTCTCATGAGTTTTTTTCCTTCTCAAAACAAAACTCCATTGGAATATAAACTCCTTGAGGGCAGATACTTTTATTCTTTCCTTCATAGTCCTATTCCCTAGGTTAGTGCTTGATACATGTTAGGTGCTTAATAAATGCTTGTTGATTAATTGATTTATCTGTTTTCATTGTAGAAAAAGGAGAAAATCAGTAAATTTTTAAAAATCCGATTTATGTTATTTGTTTCACTGCTTGATTGATTACCATCAATCTCTGTCTTTCTATTCCAATTAACTTTAAATTGATGGCATAACTTGCTTCCAAGAATGAGATTATCCATAGTATTCTGCTGAAATACTTGCTTTCTTGACATTTCCTATTAATTGCATTTAATTTATACAATGACATTCTCCCTTAACACCAAGTTCTTTCTTTATTCTTACATATGTTACAGCCTAATTTTCAAAAAGGAAAGCTTTTGAAACCAAAATACTTCTACTGCCTTTGAGAGTTTTTGAGAAAATGCAATTGTGGTTAGCCTGATTCTTTTTATCTATCCATGATATAAGCTTTTTAATCCCATGGAAGAGTTCAGAAGCAACTATCAAACTGAAGAAAAAGAGACTGCTTGTCAGGTCTTACAGTATAATTTCATCATTTTGCTAAATTAAATTTCTAACTTATCAAACATGCCATTATTTTAAAATATATACAATTACCATTTTTGAAAATCAAATATAATTGCTTTTTTGAATCATCTGTCAGTGGAATGATCTATAGGTCATATCTTTCTATGTATATTTGGAAATTGAATATACATACAGAATCTGAGAGTTAGAAAAGGCTCTTATGAAGTCATTTTCTGAAACTCCTTATTTCTAGGCAAGTAAAAATCTGCAACATTGAAAACAGTTACTACTTTATTTTAAGATATCTTTAGCCGTGGTGTATTCTAACATTTAAACACTTTTAC